>NC_051181.1:2393773-2567336 GCF_013339695.2 Rhipicephalus sanguineus
AATTAAACTACCGGTTCTGTTTTCTTCTTTTTTTCTTTTTTTGCTGGTATCGAATGTTGAACTGACCTATGAAAATGTACTCACTTGCTCACCTGTGTTCTGCTGAGTTTTGCTGCAGTGTGCGCATTGAATGTGGCATTTATTTTGTCAAGATGTGAGATTTTCATGTACTTTTGTATTGACTTTTCAAATTCGTGTACTTGTGCCCAGTTGAGCAACTGCTGTTTTGGCATGTATGCTAACAGTATAAATTTATACAGTCGGCACAGGCGACTGTATAAGTGGGACCCGGAAAGCATCTTCCGCATGCCTCATAAACTAAAGAGAAAGATCACATGTATGATTCACTGGATTCATCTTGGTGTGGCCTTCACAAGACGTCACACGACGAAAGCTTCTTGTTTACCATGCACTCTTCTTTTTCTTCGGCCCTCATCATCTCGTAGACTAACATATGTTATCCAAAATCTATTGTCATCATTCTGTAAACCAAGGGCTACACGTGTTTTGAGAAAACAACTTATGTTTTCATTTTCGTTACTTAAAAATGAACCTGCGCGCGCTGCTTTTCAACCTAATTGCTGATGTGACGCCTACTGTAATAAATCACATTTTAGAAGATAGCGCTGTGTCCGTGTGTTATTCTGTCCTGCATCTTGATCCTACAGTGCGCTAAAATAGTGAAATGAATTACCAACACGCCCAAGCCTACAATATGTCAAGAAGCTTTATTTTAAAAGGTTATACTGATCTGTGACGTCCCATATACGGACCACACAGTGTTGCTTGCCTGACAGATTCGATGTGTGCAACCCAAAGCATATTTTGCGTGAAGATAACTCCAAGTATTTGCGCACTACATACCATTGCGATTGTTTCATGTGCATAAAGAAGGGTGATGTGATTGCAGCTTATTTTTCCATTTGGGTCTGAAAATCACGGCGTTTGTCGTTTTTGTATTAATTTGCTGAACTGTTGCTGCTAACCATTCTTCGAGAGCTTTTAGAGCAGCGTTGCCTTTTTTCTGAAGGGTAAAAGTTGAGGTGATGAAAAAAAAAACAGGCTAGCGTTGTCAGCGTACATTACATATTGTGCATCATACATTAAATCAGACATTGCGTATTTTGCATCTCTGTAGATATTTAGTACGTCATTTATGTAAACTATAGAAAGAAATGGGCCGCGAATACAAATATGTTTTAAAACGGAGCGGCAATTTTCAATTTAGACTTATTGATAGCGACGGTCTAGGTAAGAATTTACGAGGTTAGGACAAGGGCCGCGAATACCGTAAGTTCAAAGCTTTTCAAGTAATATGGAATGATGGATGCAATCAAATGCTTTTTAGTGCATCTGCTGACATGCCACAGCATCAAGCCATAGCGCTGGAAACACAGGGACCACGCAAGAAAACAGGACGAGCGCACGTCCTGCCCTCTTCCATGGTCCCTACGTTTTCAGGATTCATCGCATGTTCACTCGACACAGGACCCCTATCAGCACTCTCTCACACCCACCGCGATTGCAGTTATTCAAGAACACTCTTGCTGTACGAGAACATTATACCACCAAGAATGTCCTCTGGGTCCTGCCTAGAACGCCATTTAGGCTTAAGAAGCCTGGGATTACGAAGTCCCCTGTACCACCTATTGGACTAAAGCAACTTACCCTCCGTCACATTTACTCAATGTACGGCGGTACGGCAACGTATACACAGATGGGTCTATGACGTCATATATTTCCTCCACAACCTTTGCCATTCCGCAGATGATCATCGCTCAACGCTTCAAATTAGACCACAAGACCTCATCAACAGCCGCGGAACTTGCTGTTGTCCGGGCCTGTCCGTAGATGAACAATATTCTGTAATGCCAAACTTGCTCTTCAAACCATCGCTTGCGTGATGAGACCATGCGCGTACTATACTTTATCTATAAAAATCTCAGAGCCTCTCCACATTCACAAACACGGTCACAATGTCACATTTGAGTGAATACCTGCTCACTGTGGCGTTATGGGACATAATGAGGCTGACGCTGCAGCTAAAACAGCTTTAAACAATGCCCCGGAAGCGCGAATTGAGTTTTCATGAACATACACTAACAACTTGCATCAGCGCACCAACGACGTCACAGGCGACTATATAAATGGGACCCGGAAATGAGCTCACGCATGCCTCATAATCTAAAGAGAAACATTACATGTATGATTCACTAGATTCATCTTCGTGTGGCCTTCACAAGGCGTTATGCCCGCATGATCGGTTGCAATGACACATTTCCCGATTGTGGTCGCTGTCAATTATCAGAAACACTTGAAGCACATTTTTGCGCCTGTTCAGTGTACGCGCGGGAACATCAGCAACCGATTTCCTCGATTTCACGGTTTCATAGTTGACCGTTAACCGATAAGGTTGTCTTAGGTCTTCGGCATGACGCCATCAGCGCAACTAGGGTTATAGGAGTTGTCATTGCCTTCCTACAAGCCATTTGACTGGGTCATACTGGAATAATAGCAGCGCAAGCTACCGGAGCACAGAAGCGCAACACAAACAAGAGCACTGTCCCGTTAGTTTGCGCTGCTGTTATTCCAGAATGAACCTATATCAACTAGACCGCCTTTCAACCCTTCAGCATTTGACTGGATGCACGCCTTCAGATTTGTCCAAACGTGACAATACTATATGCACACCTCCCTATCTTACCAACGTCATTCACTACTCTCTTGCTTCCCTGTCTCGTTTCTCCAGTGCACAGTGGCAGGCCAAAGCAAACTATAGCTCAGACCGACCTGTTTGCATTTCTGTAAACAAATTTTCTCTCAATATGCACTCGACATTTTAGCTGGATCTTTTCCTAATGAACGCACATGTACCTATATATATAAACGAAATCGTCCCGTTGACAACGTCCAGTACGAGGGTTCGTGATATATACAAGAAAAAAGTTGTGCAAACAGTGTCATGTCTGCTTTCCACAAAAGGAATGAATCGGTTAGTTAAGAATGCTAGACCTGAGCTTTTGCAAACACGTGACGTATAACAACGCCATTGCCGAGAGTTACTTATCTGAGTGACTGTCGCGTATGCAATAGCATCTCAACCTCATACTCATTGCACGCAGATTGACTATGTCATCTGGACGGGTGACATGGTGGCACACGACATATGGAACACGTCACGATTGTGCAACCTGGGCATTATGGAATACACAGTGAAGGCCATCGAGAAATACCTGCCAGGTGTTCCAGTCTACCCAGCACTTGGCAATCACGAAGGACAGCCTGTGGACAGGTGAGAAAATGAAAGATAAGGACTAATTTAGAGGAGAAGGTTGACAGGGCTTATGTGGGGTGAGTCTTCAACAGGAAACCGGACCAATAAATAGGCCACAAACTTCAAGCTGTTCAATTCGAAAATATAATTTTCTTCTGAACTTCCCGAATGAGACATTAAAGTAGCTAATTCAATACTACCTTCTTCTTGAAAATGCTATATAAAAGGTACCCGTGAGTTTTATCATTATCGTCCTGTCTGCTTGTACTCTGGTGTCTCGTCCTAAGCGCAGTTTAAGTTTTCATAACATAAATGCTGTAAACAAGCAAAAAATATTTCGTGTATAAGCCAATACAAACGCTCGTGCAGCAGTCCCAGAAAATTTGATAAAAAATCAATAACTTTTAAAATACTAGTCCAAGCGATCCAACTGGAACGAAAAGAAACGTTGAATTAGTTTTGGTTTGTACACCTGTAGACTTGCACATTGTATATTGCTTGGCCCAGCATTTCTCAAGCTATCCAAAAATGCGTCAGAATGTTCGTGTAAAGACATTTATTGGGCAAGCCTAACGAACAGGCGGTAGATCGGAAAAGGACACAGGGAAAAGATGCTCGATGCCTATCTCGTGATGATGACCGTTGAGCCCGTGATGTCATTGTCTTCATTCCTTCATTATAATTGCTACCGTCAAAAAAGATGAAGCCATCCTGGCGATCTAGCACGTGGGAACAAGTCGGTCGAAGTACGCCTTCAAGCGGTCTACTTGAACACTGTCATGCCCACGCCGACGACGTTCGCCGAGCGGCGCAAGCGGTTAAATGGTGTAATTGACGCGTGAAGTGCGCTTGACCACGCAGTATTGACCATGGCAACTTGAAAGTAGTTTGGTAGACAAACCAGGTGTGGATGATGGTACATGAAGCCACACAAGTGTTCCAGGTGCGAGCTTTTGCGGCAGTAGGGTGGTCTTCATCGCGGGCCTCTTTCTGACGTTGTTGGTCGGTCGCCGTAAACTGCTTGTCTAGTTGGCGGCATTCTTTAGCGTGACGGGCAGCTTCCGACATGGCCGTGCACTCGAATGCATCTGGTGCGCATGGCAACAAATTGCCGATAGTGTGTGAGGTACAGTAGGAAGGAGGGGAAAACCGGTTGTGACTTGCGTAGCGGTGTTATACGCGTAGGTCACAAATGGAAGAACCAGGTCCCAGTTTGTTTGATCAGATGCAACATGCGTCGCGAGCATGTCGCCCAGCGTCCCATTAAACGGCTCAGTAAGACCGCTCGTCTGAGCGTGGTAGGCAGTGCTCGTCCGGTGTACAATATGGCATTGACGGAGATGTGCTTGAATTACATCGGAGAGAAATACATGGCGACGGCACTGAGAAGTTTGCGACGAGTACTGTGACGGAGGACAAAACGATTGAGGATGAAATATGCGATATTCTTAGCTGTCGCCGCGTAAAGAACGGCGGTTTAGGCTATCGTGTCAGGTGGTCCACAGCAACGATAGCCCATCGGTTGCCTACCGTGGTCCATAGCAATGGTCCATAACGGTCAATTTTGTCGCGGTCGAATGGGTGGTCTCGGCACGGAAGCGGCCGTAGTGAACCTGTTGCAGGATGCGGTGGTTTTTCCCGTCGGTGACAATTATGACAGGCGCGAATGAACTGACGAACAGAGGTCAACATTCCGCGCCAGTAATACTTTTTCCGTATGCGTTCATAAACCTTGCAGACACCGACGTGAGCACATTGCGGGTCGGAGTGAAAGGACGCGCCGATTGTAGTGATTGCACGCGCAGTGGCTCCTCGTTATTCGGGAAACAACGAGGAGCTACTTCCTACCATCTGGTGAGTATGTGCGCCGGTTGAGAGGCCATCTCTAATGCTGAAGTGCGAAGCCTGGAGTCGCAGTGCTCGAGTGGTCGTAAGTATGGGTGCCTCAGATAAAACGTCAAGCAAATTTGCACATGGATCGCTCCGCTGTGCAAGTGAGACGGTGTCGACGTCAAGAGCTGACACCGTGTGATCTATTGGGGATATGGATGCAGTGTTAGTGGATAGTGATGTCCGCGACAATGCATTAGCGTCAGCATACTTGCGGCCGGAACGGTAAACAACGCGGATTTAATACTCTTCAATCCGAAGAGCCCAACGGGCAAGGCGACCTGCGGATCCTTCAGCGAAGACAGCCAACATAATGCATGGTGGTTCGTAACTACACCAAGCTTGCGACCATATAGGTATAGAGGGAACCTGACAAGCGCCCAAACTGTGGCCAATCATTCTTTTTCGGTAACGCTGCAGTTTGACTCAGCCATTGTGAGCGTTCTGCTGGAGTATGCGACGACGAACTGACGGAAACCAGGCTGTCGTTGTGCGATAACCTCACCGGGGCCGACACCGCTGGCGCCTGTGTCTGCTGAAGATAATTCCTTTCGCGCGAATGGTCGCCGGGTATCTGGCCGTCACCTGCTTTCCCACAAGAAAGGTGGGGTGATTAGGACATCTGCGGGATGTTTCTGTGAACGGGATAATGGCCAGGTTCGTACTGCCCCTTGCTGACCCGGACGGCACCGCTAACAAGAACGAGAGAGGGAGAGAGAATGACCGGCGCGGGCGGACTCGGCGGCCGAATAGACACGAAAGCCATTTCGAACAACGAAGAACGAAAGATCCTCATCTCCCTAACCCAGTTGTAAATATGTAAAATAATCTACTTGTATCATTTAGAAACCTTGGCATCATCGAATTGCTGAAAACAAATCTTTCTCTAACAATTTTCGGTGCCGAAACCCGGTATCCTCAGCTGTTACAAGAACTTCAGCGACAACCGATACAACTGGACTGAACAAAGATGGAGCGTCTCCGAACAAAGAGGGCGGTGTCAAGCTGGGGAAGCTGAGCGAGGAGTTCATTCTACTGAAGACCAGAGATGACTTGGAGTTAGACGACTGCATCGCGACAGGGAGAGATGAAGTGGAGGCCATCGCCAAAGAACTGAAGTAGCAAGATGCGCTCATCGAGCCTCACGTTAACGACGACGACTTCGCCGAGGAGTATGCTGGCGTGCGGAAATACCAAGCGCTCACCACACGCATGCGAACCTGACTTGGACCCTTACAGTGAAAGAGCATGCCCGGTGGAGGTACGGATAATAGAAGCATAACGGCCATATTGTTCACCGGCAACACAGGGCTCATCAAGCTTCCAGAACTGGAACTCCAAAAGTTCAGCGGCGACCGACTCTAAGATACCCCCAATGAAAACGGCGCCCTTTCAGACACCGAGCGCTTTCTGTGCAACAGTGCGGCACCGACGGGCGGGGCGGCAGCAGCGGTGAGCGACATCCACTGGTCTGAACATAATTACGAGTCTGCCATACAGACATCGAAGGAGCACAACAGGCCGACACGACATACCACTGCAGGAACACCTAACTCAGACCTTGAGGGTGCAGACAGTTGAAACATTTGAGAGACGATGAGCACGTGAGGGAAGAATTATTCACTCTGAGCTTCGCTGACGTGCGCTACGAGGCACGCCTTCCTTGGAAGCCTTTGGACTGGCCTTAGCACGTTCATGACCACGCCTATTCCTATTGTTAGTATGCTAACGATGACTTTAAGTTCAAATTATGGCGCTCTCTTAGCGCTTCTGCACAGTTAACGCCATCCAAAGGGTAAACGAGCGTGCTTTTTATCAGTTTCGCTTGTGAGTTCCGGTTTTTCGCTGCGGGCACATTTTTAAGGCTCGTTCGCAGTCGGGTAGGTGGGCGCTCGTTATTTCAGACATGGCAACGACGTCGCCCGCGGGTGCTTCCCGGAAACGGCGAATTTCGACGGATTCCGATTAGTCTGAATGGGAACCTCTGGATGATGATAGCAGTACAGACAGGAAAGACGACTTCGTTTCGTCAGACTTCAGTACTCACGGCGAAAGTTCGTCAAACCGTCCCGGAACGTCATCAGGTATCCGCCGCAGTGTGCCGTCCTCTCCTCAGGCCATTTTATCGCTTCCGTGCGTCGATGTAAACGTATTCGGCGCGTACTGAAGGTCGCAGCTCTTGTCTGCGAGGTGCCAACATTGTTCGGGCGGGAGCATTTGCCGCCGGTTGCAGAAAGGGCGGAGTTGTCTCCGCGAAGACGGCACGGTGTGGAACTAGCGCTCCGGAGTAGCGCGCGGCGGCTTCTTCCTGTTGTTTTTTCACCGCGTGAGTCGTCAGAGAGATATGCAACCACACAAATAAGTATGCATGGATGCATATTTTCGAAAAGCCCCTAATTTCCAGGGGCTGGTCGACGACGCATGGGTGACAAGGAGCGGCGACGGCGTGATGGTGAGCGTCGAGGCGTAGGTTGCGGATAGTCATGTCAAGCCGTGCTTGATTGAGGATCCGAACTTTTATAACGAATAAATCACATGTCGGAGCACGGGGGCCAACGTGCTGCCGCAGTGGGACTCCTGGCGCTGAGCAAAAGGCCGGAGAGCAAGCTGACGAGCCACTTCCTGAAGCACGAAGTCTTTATGCGTGCGAGACGGTAATTCTGGTCAGGCATGATGTCCAGCGCATGTGACTTGGATCGTCTCAGATGAACGTCGCCTGAGAGCTCGTTGGGCCTTCAATTCGTCATAGTTATGGCACAGAGTTACGGACCCAGTGCTAGAGGACTTCGCGAGCAACATCTAGAAATCATCGTCGTCGACACCCTTCGTAATATGCTGTATCTTGGTACTTTCGCTCATTGACGCATCTACGCGCATAGAGGCGGTCGCATACAGACGACGAGCATAGAGGCGCATATAGAACACCCGGTGGTCGAAATTTCCGAAGCCCTCCCTACGCCGTGTCTAATAATCATATCACAGTTTAGGGACGTTAACCCTCGACAATTATTATTATGAGGCACCGACGCGCTGCAGAGATTGATTATGTCCTTGATATCGGCTGCAAAAGGTTTGTGGGATGCCGTGTCGATGGAAGGACGCGTCCCAACAGAAAACGTAACAACTGTTTATTAACGAGGTAGCAGCAGCGGGGCGAGCATACCTACGCTGCGCCCGGTCGGGTAGCGAAGGAATGATCTGTACCGAGCTTGGCAGCTTGGTTTTATAGCCACCGTCGTTGACGTAAGCCTCCAATGACGCTGCGGTGGCGCTGTCCCTTATCTAAGGCGTGGTGCAGCATGCAGCCGTGTCACGCCCTCCTTGATAGTGACGAGGCGGAGGCTGCGCTGGTTTGTGCGCACTGTGTCGCCACATCACCCCCCGCGGAGTGCAGAGCCCTCAGGGTCTGTAGAAATCTGGGAGGCGTACCAGACGTCCAGAGCGTGTCGTGACCGGAGCGGGCTGCGACGTCGGCGGCTGTGGATAGATGCCTGTGGTTGGGATGGCGCTGTCCGGTTCGTTCGAAGCGATGTATGCGGGCTTGAGCCGGTCAATCGAGACGCGGACGTCGTTTCCGTTCAGGCGCAGGGTAAAGCTCTTGTTGTCGCGATGGACGACCAGGTAGGGTCCACTGTAGGGTGGCAGGAAAGGCCTGCGGACGGTGTCGTCGCGGAGGAAAGCGTGCGTGCTCGAAGCTAGCTCCTTGAACACGAAAGGTGTAGGCTTGCAGTGGTGGGCTGCAGGTGACGGGCGTAAGGCGGCGATGGTGCGTCGGAGTCGGGCGACGAAGTCGGCGGGGTCTGACGTCGTAGTGCTCGATGGCAGTGCGGCGAGGAATTCATCTGGGAGACGGAGTGGTTCCCCGTAGACGAGCTCTGCTGGTGTAGCGTGCATGGCCGGCTTGAAGGTGGCGCGAAGACCGAGGATGACGGCTGGGATGGCCTCGAGCCAGGTTGAGTCCGGGTGGCACATAATGGCTGCTTTGAACTGTCGGTGGAAACGCTCGATCATTCCGTTGGCACAGGGGTGGTAACTGGTGGTCCTCAAGCGTTCGAAACCGATGGTCAGTCCGAGGAGCCTGAAAAGGTGCGACTCGAACTGTCGTCCTTGGTCGGTGGTTACGCGGCGGGGGGCGCCGAAACGAGCAATCCAGCCGGTGAAGAAGGCAGAGGCGACATCTTCCGCGGTGATTCCTTCGAGGGGCCATGCCTCGGGCCATCGAGTGTAACGATCGATGGTGGGGAGGCAGTAGCGATAGGGTCCAGCAGGGGGAAAGGGTCCTATGATGTTGAGGTGGACGTGCTCAAACCGACCGGAGGGCTGAGGGAATGTTCCGAGTGGTGACCTGACGTGCCTGGTGACTTTAGCGCGTTGGCATTGAATGCAGGAGCGCGCCCAGGTGCGACACTCCCGCTGCATGGAGGGCCAGACATAGCGGTCAGCCACGACGCGTGTAGACGCGCGTATGCCTGGATGGCTGAGGTTGTGGAGCTGGTTGAAAGGCCGACGGCGATGGGACAGGGGCACATAGGGCCTGCTTCGTCCGGTCGACATGTCTGCAACAGATTGTGGTTGTCGACCCTGGAATGGGGACTTGTTGCAGCTGTAGTGAGGACCTGCCCTTGAGAAGTTCCTGCAGTTCGGCGTCCGTAGTCTGAGCCTCGGCGAGGACGTCCGCTGTTATGTGCGCGGAACTGATGGCTGCTACACGTGAAAGCGCGTCGGCGACCACATTGTCTTTCCCGCTGACATGTTGGATGTCGGTGGTGAACTGTGCAATGAACGAGAGTTGGTTCTGCTGTACAGGAGGGAGTGTGTCGCGACGTTGAGAGAACGCGAAGGTGAGAGGCTTGTGGTCGGTATAGATGGTGCAGTTCTGTGCTTCGAGAATATGGCGAAAGTGTTGCACTGCTTCGTATATCGCCAGAAGTTCTCTGTAGTCAGTGGAACTGGCGGTTGAAGGGGTCGTTTTCTGAGCTGCGAGTTTCTTGGAGAAGAACGCCAAGGGATGCCAGGTGTTGACCACGCGTTGCATGAGGGCGGCGCCGATGGCGAAGCTAGATGCGTCCGTAAAGAGTCCCAAGGGAGCGTCTGGCACGGGATGGGTGAGGAGCGTGGCGGTGCAGAGGGCGGCTTTGCATTCTTCGAAAGTTTTCGTTAACGTCGGTGTCCACGTAACGGGTTGGTTTCCTCGTAGCCCAGCCAAAGCATCATGGAGGGAAGCCTGGTAGTCGGCTGCGTGTGGCACGAAACGCCTGTAAAAGTTCAGCATGCCGAGGAAACGGCGAAGATCTTTAGCGGTGGTGGGTTGAGGGTAACTTTGCAGGTCCGAGATGCGTTCTAGAAAAGGCCGAGTTCCCTCAGATGAAACTTCGTGGCCGAGGAAGTTTACGACGGAAGCGCCTAGCGTACTTTTTTCGGTATTGACGAGTAGACCGTGGTCATCGAGGCGTTGGAACAGCAGACGAAGGTGGCTGTGGTGCTCTTCGGCGTCCCGGCAGAATACCAGTATGTCGTCAAGGTAAACGAAGCAGAAGTCGAGGCCGCGGACGACTTCGTAGATGAAGCGCTGATAGGTTTGTCCAGCGTTCCTCAGGCCGAAGCTCATGAAGGGAAACTCGAACAAGCCAAAGGGAGTGAAGATTGCGGTTTTCGGGACGTCATCCGGATTAACGAGTATCTTTGTGTAGGCCTTCACCAAGTCTAGTACGGAGAACACGTGGCAGCCATGAATGCGATGGGCGAAGTCCTGTATGTGGTGGACGGGGTACCTGTCCGGGATGGTGCGTGCGTTGAGGGCACGGTAGTCCCCACAGGGCCGCCAGCCTTCGGTCTTCTTTGGAACAAGGTGAAGTGGCGAGGCCCATGGGACCGTCAGAGCGGCGGGCGATTCCTTCGCAGAGCGTGGCCTCGAACTCTGCTTTTGCTATGCGCATGCGGTCCGGGGCATGGCGACGAACGCGGCAGAAAATCGGGGGGCCTGAAGTGGTCCTGATGTAGTGCACAGTGGTATGCTGCACTTTGCGTGGCAGTCCGCTGGGGCGCGTCAATCCGGGAAATTCGGCGAGGATGGCGTGGTATGGCGAATGATTGTCAACACTGAGTACCTTGATGCTTGGCTGTTGGGCGGTCGTTCGCTGACCTGGTGTGGAATGTCCCGTTGTTGCGTCGATGACGAGGTCGTTGCGGCAGTCCGGAAGGAGGTTTTAGTGGGCCAGGAAGTCTGAGCCGATGATTGGCTCGGCGACGTCGGCGATGACAAAGTTCCAGTGAAGGTCACGGCCTAAGTTTCTGAGCTGGATGTGCAGGCGGAGCGAGCCGTACGTCTTGATTGTGGAGCGTTTTGCCGCACTGAGCTCGAAAGATGTAGGCGGACGAGGACCTTGAAGGTGGGATCGCGGGTAGCAGCAAATGTCGGAACAGCTGTCGACAAGGACCGCTGCTTCGTGATTTCGTCAGTCACGAAGATGCGACGGCCTCTGGGTTGGCAGCTTGCGGCCGTCTCTACAAGCTGCCGTTGGCGTTTTCCGCATGCCCAGCAGAACAGGGTGGTCGACACTGCCGTGCTCTGTCCCCGAAGCGTCGGTGGTAGTAACACGGGCGGCCGTTGTTATCGGGTTCCCGCGACGAAGTAGTGTTACGGACGCGGCTTTGCGAGTGGCAGCGCTGGTGCATCGGAAGACCTTCACCCAGGCGTTGCTGAATGAAGGTGAGCTGCCGGTCGGTGTCGTTTATACGGCGTGCAAGCTCGGTGGTGTTTAGCGGTGCGGCGACAGCCTGGATTGTGGGGGACAACTGCGGCAAGGAGACCTCGATCACGCAATCAGCGACCTCGGCAAGTTGGTCGAGAGGTAGCGTCAGCTGAGCCCGCAGAATTGCCTGAACGTGCAGTGGAAGTCGTTGGAGCCAGAGTGATCGCAGGAAAGATTCCTGGACTTCTATGTTACCCGCGACAGCACGCATGTGGCGGAGTAACTGCGAAGGTTTGCGCTCGGCAAGTTCTGCGGACTGAAGTTGTCGCACTTTCTGGTCTTCCGAGAGTGACAGCCGGCGGATGAGTTCGCTCTTGAGGTATTCGTACAAGTTGGCCGTTGGTGGGTTGGCGAGGATGTCACGGACCTGGTTGGCGTAGCGGGCGTCCAGGTGGGCGACGACGTAGTCGTAGTGGGTCCGGTCTTGTGTAATGCGCGCCAGGGAGAACTGGGCCTCGACTTGGGCGAACCATACCTGGGGCGAGTCCGCCCAAAATGGCGGAAGCTTGACAGTGACACGCCAGACGTCCAGGTCGGCAGTGGCCGCAGTGGTAGCAGCATCTGCGTTGACAGCGATCGTCGGAACGAAGCTTTGGGGGGCGTTGTCCACAAGAAGCTGTGCAGAATCGTCGGGCGAATGCGGTCCATTTTGCATGCGCTGCTGCTGTTGCTGAAGTTGCTATTGAATTTGTTCCACTTGCTGCCGAAGAGCGGCAAGGGCTTGCGGGTCGGCCATAGTGGTGCGGTTTGTTCAGTTTCCGGGTCACCAGATGTGGGATGCCGTGTCGATGGAAGGACGCGTCCCAACACAAAACGTAACAACTGTTTATTAACCAGGTAGCAGCAGCGGGGCGAGCATACCGACGCTGCGCCCGGTCGGGTAGCGAAGGAATGATCTGTTCCGAGCTTGGCAGCTTGGCTTTATAGCCACCGTCGGTGACGTAAGCCTCCGGTGACGCTGCGGTGGCGGTGTCCCTATCTGAGGCGTGGTGTAGCATGCAGCTGTGTCACGCCCTCCTAGATAGTGACGAGGCGGAGGCTGCGCTGGTTTGTGCGCACTGTGTCGCCACAGGTTCATCTGATTCCTGTGCCCGTGTGCGCAGACGTTCAATGCGAAACTGCCGTACGGCAGGGCGACCGAAAACGGCGGATGTTGCCTCTTTGAAAGCGGACCAGTTCTCCGGCTCAAGTTCGTGGTCCATATACCTTAGCTTCGCCAGTTAGCGAGGTCAAAGTTCACAGTTTCAACTTAGCAGCGTCATCCCACCTGTTGGGTCCACCAACGTTTTAGCAGGACGACAGTCCTCGACGTTCTGGTCGTCCGTGCCCGCTAATATCGGGGGGTGTCTCTGGCGAACCGGACCGGGGGCAAACAGCGGCTGCGAGTCTGTTGGGCAGCGTCAGCTTGCATGGTCGACGGCAGCGTGCGGGATCGGAGTTCCAGGGCGCAGGTGATGTGGGTGCCCGGTACGAGCCACCAAATGTAAAGATGCTTATTGGGCGAGCCTAACAAACAGGCGGTAGATCAGAAAAGGACACAGGGAGAAGATGGTGGGGTTCGAGCGTCTATCTCATGGTGACTTCCTCTCTTAGTGATCGTTCAGCCCGTGATGCCATGGTCTTCATTCCTTCACTATAATGGCAACATTTTCATTCAAGATTTCATCGTCAAGCCGTTGCAACGTTCTGGGTAGATATATTTCCTAACGATAGCACCATCGGTGATTGTTCCCGCAGCATTGCTGCTGTTTAGTATAGTGGTTGCGTGTCTTGCCAAAAGAGCACACAACTGCATGTTGCATAATTCATGAATTTGTGCATGGCCTCGCAGCTTCCCTATACCAGCAGTGAAGGGCAACCGGTCTGTGGATTGGCTCTACACAGCTCTGGCTTCACAGTGGTCCCAGTGGCTGCCTCCATCAGCCACCTTGACTATGAAAAGGTGATATGTGAACATAACAGTTGGGCCGCATCTTACGCTCTGTAACGCTTAAAGGCGAATGGCTGCTTCGCACTTAGTGAAGTATTAAGTCTTACAACCATACTTCGTGGAACACATAACGAATTGCAGCGTGAGAGATTAAATTACCTTGATGTGTGCTCAGTAGATTGCACTGTTCGTTCTTACCAGAAGGTTTCTCTACCTCAGGTGGTGTTGCATGACCTCCGAGATTGGTGCACTTTCCACCAATCGACGATGTCGCGTGATGACGTGTTCATACGATGTCACGATCACGCTACAAATTTGCTCGGTCTGTGATGTCATTATGACGTCATCACATAATTTGCCTGCAGTATTTCACTTAAGGCGCCGCTCAGCGAGACAAATGAGGCTTTCGTCTTAACGAGTATCTATGAGCAGGTAGGTTGCGGATGGGAATTGCTTGTTACAACCGGTTATAACTGGCGTGCGACTTTTATTTAGCTCGCCGTACGTGGGTGCATTGGACTGATTATAGTGTTCATTTTCGGAAAACTGGCATGAGCTCACTTGGAAATGCGCTGAATCTTGAAAGTTTTCATTGCCCACCAAATTTCGGCGTCCCTAATGTGTGTTGGACCTCTTTGATCTGATAGAGTAGCATACAGAACGAAGTGAATAACTTTGATGTCGGGCAAGACTGATTTGGGCGAGTTGGTACATGCTTAGCTGGGGAAGAACAGCGCAATTGGCCACGAGATCGAGCGGAGTCGCCGCCTAGCGGCTTCTGGCTGAACCGCGTCTAGTGTGGATTGCTCTGTGCGTCGTCTGCTAGCCCCGTTGTGTTTGCATGTGCGCGTACGTCATACAGATCCTCGAAAGGCGGTTTGTTCCGTTGCGTTAGTGCAAGTTTAACCGCTCGTACGTATGCCTAACGGGATGTAAAGAAGCATTTGGCCTTGATCGGCTGTATATGTACTGTAATAAGATCAGAGAGTGCACTTGTCGAGAGTGCTGTGTGTGGTCGTCGTACCCTCCGTCACGAGTCATATCAGTGTAGCTGGCGCTCTGTGGTTCAAGCGCATTGCAAGGTCCACTTGGCGTTGCCCTAAAGATGAGAAGTATTAAATCTCATTTGAATATAGCCTTTTAGCGGCGCGGTGGTAAAAAAAGGTACTTGAGCGTTGTGGTTAGGTGTTGTTTATACGTTACGCGACGAGCTTTAGTTGTGTACGGTCCCATGGTCTCTCTAGAGAGAAATATTTCTGTTAAGTCACGTCTGACACTTCGACACTTAAATTGTCCCCTAAAAAGAACAGAAAATGAAATGACACGGAAATCGCAAAACAGAGTTGCATTGCGCAATTTTAACTTGTGGCGAAACTTATACAAAAACACCCGTGTACTTAAATTAACATGCGCGTTAAAGAGCGCTGATGGTCAAAATAATCCAAATGGCGTAGTTTACAATTATGTCGTAGTAATTTCACGCGAAGCCACATCTTTTTTTCTTTACATTATCTTGAGCGTTTGTGTTGCGTTGTTTAGATTGACAGAAGGCAGCGGACATTATTCGAATGAAAAAGGGTACTTTAGTCCCGTGAAATAACCGGACCTTTGTTCCATTAATGTCGTGCAAGTAATCATTCGAAGAAATTTCCGTGCTGTACAGTTACCTTAGTCTACTGTTACTGGAATAAAAAACAAGCGTGTGCGTGTTAAACGTCTCCGTAGCTGTAAAGCGCTGTCAGCCACGTAGCTTTCCTCAGTAAACCTATAAACTGTCCTACATTTCATGGAGAACTGAATAAGAAATGCGAATGAATATTTGAGCACGCAGTGCACAAAGTTCTCTTTCAACTCATCGTGCAGGAATACGGGCTTTCTTTTTGTTGAGGAGCATCCATATGAACAAGAAGTAAATAGTTAATTTAGTCGCGCGATACAGTAGTGCGTAGTAGGTGGAACACAAGCTAAACATGTACAAAAAAACAACAAGAAAACGTCACCCATTGCGAAAACGCCGCCTGTCGCCGAAGGCGAGCAACCCGTTTGTTGGACCTCTAAGCCTTCCAACTGCGGCGTGGTTAACATCGAGCCAAAAACACGTCTTGCAAGATGAACCGCTTTAATGGAACTAGAAACAAAAGAAAAAAAGAGGGCGAGCCAGCGCTGCCACGTGAGCACGCGTCAGCTCGTGAGGAGCATCCATAATGATGATGTTTGGTCATCTGTAGACGAATGACGAAGAAAAGGAAGTCACAACAGTCTCCCGCGCCGACAGATGACGTTAGTTGGCTTCCAACGGGTAAAGTAGCTGTACGGGCCGCTTCACAACAGAGCCGTCGGGCAAGCATAAAGAGCAGGTCCTGACAATGCTGTCGCGTCCGCTGATCAGTTCTTCTATGCGGGCCAAACTCCACAGTTGCCTTGGAAGCTGTTTATCCCCGAGTAGAACTACGTTGCCTTTCTTCAAAGAGTCATTTCTTTTGGCTTGGTTGGATGTAAAGTTCCTGAGTTCATTAAGGTACTCTTTATACCAACGAGACCAAAATGCTTTCAAATCATCTTCTCGCTTGCTCCAAAGTTTCTTCAGTGCATCGTTGGTAGACTCGGTGTTGATTTTCAGTTCGTAATGTGGTAGCGTTGTCAGTCTCCTTCCAACGAGAAAATCTGCTGCAGATAGGGGGTATGGTTCATCCACGTCGTTGAACACGTAAGTCAAAGGTCGAGAATTCACCACGGCCTCCACTTCTGTTAGTAGAGTAACTAACTCTGTCCGACTGACAAGCCTTCGCCCAAGCATCTTCTTCAAGCAGGTTTTTACAGAACGAACGAGTCTTTCGTAGAACCCGCCCCACCAAGGAGCGCTCGGGCAAATGAATTTCCATTGGATCTTCGAGGAGGAAAAGAAGGCGAGTACGTCGGGGTGTCTTATCGTTCGCCAAAGCTTCTGTAGGTCCTTGGACGCTTTGACGAATGTTCGTGCGTTGTCGCTGTAGATAGTGTGACAGAGGCCCCGCCGTGATACGAATCTCCGCAGGACGCAAAGAAAATTCACTGTGGTCAAGTCTTCAACCAGTTCCAAGTGAACAGCTCTTGTCACCGCGCACGTAAAAAGAGCGATGTAGGAGCGCTCGTGGGGATGCCCTTTGATGTATAGTGGCCCCGCAAAGTCAACTCCACTCACGAGGAACGGAGGGGCTTGAGTAGCACGATCCTGAGGCATACAAGGTGAAGATTGCTCAACAGGTTTACTCTGTAGGCGTTGGCAGATGACACACCGTCTTATCCCGTACACGGGCCAGCACGTATCAGACATTGCAAGCCATCTAGGTCCAAACCACCACAACTGCGACTGGCTCAGTTTGAGTGCAGACAAGCCTCGAGTGAGCAAATCGGCGGGGTTTTCTTTTCCAGGACAAAATCGCCATCTGGTATACTCAGTCAAAGTTCTGATTTCTTGCGTCCGGTTCCGCACAAACTCCTTCCAGGTAACGGGATCCTTGTTAATCCAGCAAAGTGTAATCTGGGAATCGGACCAAAAAGTTGCTTCACCAATACCAAGGTCGCAATTCTTCACGACGTAGGCGTACATTCGGGCTGCAAGCAATGCTGCCATCAATTCCAGCCTCGCTAGAGTGACCGTCTTTAACGGCGCAACTCTGGTCTTTGCCATCAGTAGCATAGTCCGAATGGTGCCACTGTAGTCTGCCGTACGAAGGTAGGCTGCAGCCCCGTATGCCGACTCGCTTGCCTCAGAAAAGATGTGGAGTGCTGCCTTTTGGTACGGGCCTTCTCCGCCGGCTGCTAGGAACCTTGGAATACTGAGGTCACTAAGCATGGTTACCTCCGTGCTCCATTTCATCCAGACAGCAGATAATTTGGGTGGCAATGTCTCATCCCAGTCGAGGTTTTCCTTCCATAGATCTTGTAAGAAGATTTTCGCCCGTACTAAGAAAGGTGAAAGAAACCCGAAAGGGTCGTAGATCCTTGCAACAGCCTGAAGCACAAAGCGTTTTGTAATACGATGCTCCTGTATGAACTGGAGGATATCCTGGGGCTTGAACGAAAAGGTATCCGTCTTCTTGTTCCAATGAAGTCCCAGTACTTTCAGAGGTCCAGAAGGTGAGCAAAGAGATTTTTCTTGTGAAGTGATTCCTTGTTCGAAGGCGGCTGATACTAGAGGATCGTTGCTGGCCCACTTGCGAATGTTCATGGAAGCTTGCGTGAAGATCTCACTTATTTCTTTGTGCATCTGGATAGCTTCTTCAGCTGTGTCGGCTCCAATCAGAAGATCGTCCATACATATGGAGCTTTGCAATCGCCGAGCTGTCACAGGATAGAGGGTTTCTACGGACCTGAAATGGTGTTTCAATGTAGCAGTCAGTAAGAAAGGACTTGAAGTAGCTCCGAAGGGCACTCTAGTCATTCTCCAAACTTCTATTTCCGGCATTGGGCTGTTCACTTGTGGGGAAGTTTTGAACCACAAAAAGCGGAGCGCATCTCTGTCTGGTTCTCTCAGGCCAATCTGTAGGAACGCCTTCTCGACATCGGCATTCATCGCTACCTTGTAGCGTCGGAAACGAAGCAGTAGGGTCACTACGTCAGGATTTAGATTTGGGCCAGCTTCCAGGTTATCATTCAAGGACTTTGAACCAGATTCGTGAGAGGATGCGTCGAATACGATGCGTACCTTCGTAGTAGATCGGTCCTCTCGTACAGCTCGATGTGGCATATAATACAGGGGTCCAAGTGGATGCTCTTCTGTTTCCGGTACTCTTTCAGCAGATCCTTCATCGAGGTACAGTCTAATAGTCTCATAGTATCTTTTCAAGAGCTCGCTGTCCTTGTCAGGTTTTTTCATCAAACTATGCAGACGTTTGGTTGCAACTGCATAGTTCTCTGCCAGGTCGACCCTTTCCTTCCACGGTAGCGCGACTTCGTACCGATTGTCTTTCTTCTTGATGTTGTTCTCGAATTTTTCCAGCACTGAATCGGCGACCTTCGTTTCTTCGTGTTCGGCCTTGATCCCGATACTTTCAAGATCCCAAAACCGAGTCAGAAGTTTCGAGATGTCTTCCTCTGTCACCGTGGCTCGAAGGACTACGACACTGGCACTCTGTATTACGTTGGTTGTAGCAGACAACGGGCCTTGAACAGTCCAGCCCAGTCTTGTCTCGACAGCTTTCAGCTTTTCGTGCACAGGCTTCACGGTACCAGTTACTAAATCCCAATAATAGTCTGAACCAATTAGGACCGCAACCTGTTTGTCTTCAACTCCTTGCAGAGAGAGAGCTTGCGTATCCAATTGCATCTTGTTCATTTCTCTCAAAACGTTTTCTTCTGGTACCGGAATGCATTCACTGCATATTGTGTCCACCACCAGCGCATCGATTGAAATCGGAATTTTCTCTTTCGCAGGGAGAATCGATACTCGCACCCTCTGCATGGTTTTCCGCGCGTTTTCACCACCGAACACGCCTACGGTCAACGTCTCCTCTTCTATTACTTCGCAGCCAAGTCTTTGGGAAGTTTTCGCCGTAATGAAGCTCCGCTGACTTCCGCCATCGAAAAGGACTCGGTAGCGACCAGATGTTTTGGTTCCTGATATGGTGGCCGTCAGAGTCTGCAGCATTACGACTGAGCTTGGCTGCTTGGAGATTAGATTGACCGATGCCGATAGCACCTTCTCCTTGTCGCTTCTGATCTCTTCCGATGCGCAAACGGATGTTGCGTGCCTTCTCGCACACTTTCCACATTTCAGCCGGCTTCTGCAATCTTTCGCCAAATGGCCCTGCTTTAGACAACGGAAGCATCTTCCGGCTTTGGTAAGCATCTCCTTTTTGAGCGAGAGGCTGATCTCCTTTTTATCACAAACTTCAGCAGCATGCTTTTCGGATCGGCAAAACAGGCACTTCTGCGGACTACTAGCTGAGCTTTGTAGAGCAGCTGTCGTGGAAACGTCTCGTGGATGGCTGGGCTTTAATCCTCCTTTCTCTGGTGTGCGACGACTTCTGTGTATCTCTTGTTCGGCCACAGCTTCCCGACAAGTCAGTTGAAGGTCGAAGAATTCCAAAAGCTTTTGAAGCTCGTTATCTTCTGCATTCGAAGAAGCTGCAGCTGATGATGATGCCTTGCGCGCCTCGTGAAACCGAAGTACCATGTCAGTCGGGAGAACTCTTAACAGGATTTCTCGCAGCATGGTGCAATAAGTTGTCGAGTTCGTGCCAAGCGCCTTGAGGCTTCGAATATGAACCTGTACTTTGTCGTACAGTTTCCTCAGCTGATGGACGTCTGCTTATGATGACACCGGTTTGAGATCCAGCAAACCTTGTAGATGATCTTGAACGATGATCTGTTTATCTCCAAAACGTTTCTTTAAAATTTCAATGGCGTCTGCATAGCACTCTTCCGTAGCTTGCAATCCCGATATAGCTGAGGCGGCTGCTCCGGTCACCAGACTGCTCAAGTAGTTGAACTTGTCAGCTGTGCTCAGCTCGCTGTTGTCGTGAACTGCTGATGTAAACTGGGTCCAAAATCGCGGCCACTGTCTGCGGTTCCCGTCAAATTTTAGGAGTTCTAGCTGCGGAAGCTTGCTCTTGCCGGAAGGTAACGGGTGAACGTTAGTAGGGCGTGGGGTTTGAGGCGACAGACATTCATTCAGTTTGACGCGTAGGTTCGCTGTCAGGGTAACAACCTTGTCACGGTATTTTCCAGCGTCTAACGTTTCGCTGTCTAACAGGTCGTCTGGCGTCTCTTCGAAAATCGCCTCATCAACTTTTTCTATCTGTCCGTAAAAGGAGCTGATTCGATCGAGGAGTACACTTACAGTAGCTTTCGTGACCTCTCGATTCTCTCGCAAGTTGCCTTCCGCCTCGGCCAACAGGACATCGAGTTGAGACCGCAGGCTGTTGCGTCGTCTAAGCTGTCGTTCCATTCTGTCGCACGCAGTCGGGGAATCTCGCCGAGGTCGCAGGCGCCGCGTCTTCTTAGCTGTCGCGGCTCCGTGCGTCGATGATGTCAGCGGTGTCTAAAGGTCCCGGGTTTTCGGCACCATGTGTTGGACCTCTAAGCCTTCCAACTGCGGCGTGGTTAACATCGAGCCAAAAACACGTCTTGCAAGATGAACCGCTTTAATGGAACTAGAAACAAAAGAAAAAAAGAGGGCGAGCCAGCGCTGCCACGTGAGCACGCGTCAGCTCGTGAGGAGCATCTATAATGATGATGTTTGGTCATCTGTAGACGAATGACGAAGAAAAGGAAGTCACAACACCGTTCGTTGGCAGAATGCGCTTCTCTCACAACTAATCGTAACGTTCGGCGCGCTTCGTGCATTATTTCGGGAATGAAGAGCGCACATATTAGCACAAAGCTGCAGTCAACGCATTTTGTTTGCCGGAAATCGGGTCACATCGCTCACAACGAAGCGCTGTTGCGCACGATTGTATACGCGCCGACAACCACCTATCCACACTATCGCGGCGACGGTGTTGCCACCTGTAGCCCGATCTCGCGGGGAATAAAGGATGATGATGCAGATACACAGTAGACTAGATGACAGCTGAACTTACAACTGACATCTTTATTGCACCTACCGCTCGTTTTTACAGCGCATCAAACCGAGCACGTCATTCCAATCAAACTACCAACAAAAGCATCAGGTATGCAAACTACATTTTCAGTGACACCTAACACGTGTACATGACTGAAACCGTGCGCACGCATCTTCCACACTCAGATAAAATGAACAAAAGTGACAAACCTATAAAACCAGTTCCTAACAAGGATGCGCAAGCAACAGAAGAAAACCGACAAAAAAGCACAAAAAATAACAACAAACAATCAATATTCCTTTTTGGAGGCGCAGGCTCACTTACCGCGATAACAGTGATTGAGAGTGAGTTGATGGAAAGTTAGAGGATGACCAACAAAAAAAAAACGGTAAAGGAAATGATTGATATGAAACATTTAAGATATTGAATCTCAGCGTCAGTGAGCAAAATAGATGGCTTGCTGATGCAAGTGTCTCCTGCTTCCCTGATAAAAAACGCTTCCACGATTTCACGTTCTGTTTTGCCGTTTGCCTTCTTTAAAAAATATGTGTTCTCAAAAGTGGGCGCACATCTGCACTGTTTGCAATGCTCTGTCAGAGAGCTTCCCGTTTTGTTACGCACATTCATGTTGTGTTCCTTCGCTCTCTCATTAAAACACCTTCCGGTCTGCCCTATATACTGGTGTCCACACGCAACGGGTATCGTGTAAACCACGTTGCAAACGCATCGTGTGTAGCGCGTTCTGTGCTTCGTAGTGCATTGCCATCATGAATCTTTATTTGCCATCGCACATAATTTAGAGAGCTTTCAGGGTGAAGAAAACACTACTTCAATGTTGTGTTTGGACGCTATTTTCTTATGTTGTGGGACACCCCGTGAATATATGGAATCACATGGACGCTTTTTGTTTACTTCTCTGCTGCAGTGCTGCGTTCTGGTCGTTTAATTTTCTGCAGCAGCACTTCACAAACACTTGAAATTACCATCGAGGGATAGCCAGCTTCCTTGAGCCAGGCAATTTGATTGCGAAAGCTGGCTGACATAACACGAATACGTGACTTAGTTAAAGGGACACTAAAGGCAAATAACAATTTATGTGAGAGTGAAAGCTCAATGTATGACAACGTCTAAAACGGCAATATTATCAACAGCAGTGCCCTACTTACCGAGAAATTAAGCTGAATGTATCACACGATGAGCGCCGCGAGTGGGACATTTTGGAAGTGACCCCGATGACGTGTGAGAGTCTGAATAGGATTAATCGCTAGTAATCAAACTAGCTGCAATAAAAAAAGAACCTTCCGTGCATCAAGAGATGTAATAAAATGCACCATGTTCGTTTCTGTTTGATTCATCGAAAAAGGAACCTCTTTGGCGTTGGCATGGGGAACGGCGCGCGTGGTTGAAAAGTTCCGTTTTCGACGAACTGCGCTTCGCCCGGCGGCGTGTATCCGAAACATATACCCTAGGATGGCTGGGGCCCATACTGCGCCGCTATTGGCTGCAGATGGTCAAGTGATCTATGCGCGCTTCCGGTATATTTTCTTTTGTTTTCGTTTGTTTTAAGCAACATGGTGGCGTCCATGTTCTAGTTTGTCTTGCGCTGCCGCACTGAAGCCGTGCCCGCCGTAGAGAGGACGCCGAAATGTTTGGGCTTTTAGCTAACAAGCGCCCATACGCGGCTGCGCGGATCGTTTTACGATAGACGAAGTGGTGATCAACATTTATCCTGGAGTGTGCACACGGCATCGCCCCTTTGATGTGCTTTGTTAACGCGATCTTGTGTTATTTCTCGAGGGGTTCTCCCTCATTTGCCATTGGATACCTTCGAATGTGGGTATTGTTGAGAATGAAGACACCGATCACCTCGCTTCGAGTTGTGCCCATAACAAATGTGACTGCCTGTTTGACAACACAATCGCTGTCAATTGGGCTTGTTGGTTCACGATCATGATGTTTGACAACGCTCTTCTGCTGATCCGCCGACATCTTCTAAAGCAGCACCCTGACCAGCGTGTAGCAAGCGGATTGTTCCCTCCCCGTATTCGTAGTCGTGGATTGCCTCGTCGTGACAGAGCCCTCTTATATAAGCTAAGAGCCGCCAAGAACGTGTAGACAGTCCGTCATGTACGTTGCGTGGCTCCTGTGAAACACTAGAGCACATAATTTTTTAGTGTCCCGCATTCGTTATGCAGCGAGCACTGCTCATCAAGGACTATGAACTTATTGGTCTTAAGTGAACGAAACTTGATGATTACCCGTTCCCGGGAGGTTGTGTTGCTCGGCGTGACCAGGCCCATCGAGCCCTACTAACTGCCTTAAACAATACCGATTTGGCCTCCCCATGTGGCTTCTTATTTGTGTTGACGTCTGTGTTATTTTTTTGTCATCTTTGTTGAACCAGGGGCGTAGCCAAGGGGGAGTTGGGGGGGTTCAAACCCCCGAAAATTTTCAATTTTGCTTGCGTATATAGGCACGCACACATACAAACGCACGCACGAACATACATAAAGTATGGTTGAACCCCCCCCCCCCGAAAAAAATTTCTGGCTATGCCCCTGTTTGTTTCCCCCCTGTCTTCGTTTCCTCTGTTTCCCCCTTCCCGTTCAAGGAGCAGGCAGGCGTTGTGCCCCTTTAGGTGGCAGTTGTCAGCCTGTTCCCTCTCTATTTCCTCTGTGTCTTCGTGTTTTCTATGCATTAAAATAATAATAATAATAAAAATAACAATAATAATATTAATAATAATAATAATAATAATAATAATAATAATAATAATAATAATAATAATAATAATAATCAATCCTTTATTTAACGTGCCGAGGAAAAACCGTAAGGTCTTCGTGCAGGCGCACGCAAAAAAAATAAAAATAAACAATACAGTACAGACAGTCTTCAGAAATAAAAAGAGCAATAACACGTAGACAAAGAGAAATGAACACAAAAGGGGAGGAGTAAAATAAGACAACACGAGAAATATTGAAGGGGAATAAAAAATTAGATTGCATATATACAACTATGCGGAAAGACGGAAAACGGAAGACTGTACGTTGTGCCTACAATGTCAAAACAGTGCAAATCTCGGATAAAAACAATGATTGTGGACTATAAAAACGTCAAGATCAAGAAAATTAACATTATAGAGACTTTGTATTCTGTGAACGGTAGAGTGTTGGAAGAAGCAGGCGGTAACATGAAACGGTCTGTTCTCTCTGGTTAACTTACGCGGAATTCGAAAATTTACACAATTGAGAAGTACAGGGCAGGATATGATACCGTGGACTAGCTTGTAAAGAAATAAGAGAGCAGAACGATTCCGTCGGCTGCGAAGTGATGGCAGGGATAATATTTCAGCAGTATTTGAACGAGATCCAGAGTCATTTTTAGCAAAGCGATGGTTATATATGCTGAGGCATTTTTTTCTGGACTCGTTCAATGGTGTTACCGCTGGATTGAGCAATGCCATTCCATATCACGGATGCATACTCAAGTTGTGGAAGACATACTGCCGCGTAAAATTTGTGGAGGGCCATGGGAGACCTGAATTCTCGAGATATTCTACAAACACATCCGAGAGAACGAAGGCCCCGCATAGCAGCACGCTTAACGTGAGCAGAAAAGTTTAACGCGCTGTCAACAACAACGCCAAGATCACTGATCTCATAAACCTTGCATAAGGACACAGAATTCACAGAGTGTTGAAATGACACGCTAGATGT
Organism: Rhipicephalus sanguineus; assembly: GCF_013339695.2. NCBI lineage: Eukaryota > Metazoa > Arthropoda > Arachnida > Ixodida > Ixodidae > Rhipicephalus > Rhipicephalus sanguineus. The sequence goes on from NC_051181.1 coordinate 2,418,883, forward strand.
TTTGCGAGTGATAGACATGAATTTTGTCTTCGAGGTATTCAAAGAAAGGTTATTACCGTTGCACCATTCGGAAAAAGAGCGCAATTATGACTGCAGCAAGCGACAGTCGTTAACTGAATGAATTTCCCTAAAAATCTTGATTTCATCGGCATACAAGAGGAAGGAAGAATTACGAATGGCGAAAGAAACCTCATTAACGTAAATTAAAAATAGGAGTGGGCCTAATGCCAACCCTTGAGGGGCCCCACTAGTCACTTTATACAAAGAAGACGTTTGGCCATTTATCTATTGAGCAGATAGCTCTGCAGGAGATTCACAACCGACAAATCAACATCAAAGTGCGGAAGTTTGACCATAATCAATGTGTAGCTGACAACGTCAAAAGCCTTGCTCAGGTCACAGTAGATTACGTCAACCTGTCCTCTCTGAGAAATAGGTTTGGATATCTGCGTCATGAAACTAGCAAGATTTGTGGTAGTTGAGCGGCCAGCGAGAAAACCATGTTGATCAGAAATTAATGAGTTTTTCACACTAAAAGACAATATGTTGTGAAGAGCCAGCTCGAAGATCTTTGATGCGGCACATAGTAGAGAAATCGGGCGATAATTAGAAGCATCAGTTTTAGAGCCCGACTTAAATACTGGAAAAACACGCGCAGGTTTCCACATGCTAGCAAATGTGGAAGTGTCCAGGCAGTTATTAAATATCGTAGTCAGTACTGGGACAAATATACTGCCTTAAGCTTTAAGTATGGCGGAGGGGATGCCATCTGGGCCACATGATAAGGATGGTTTTAAGGGCTTAATGCATTCGCAGATAAGATTTTGATCCAGCGACAAAGCACTTGATGAGCTAACTGCCTTGGGCTGTTGTCCGATATCAGTGCTAGAGTCTTAGGCCTTATAAACGGATGAGAAATGCGTGGTAAAACAGTGAGCGACGGCACGCACTTCTAGCCTATTTCAGTCCAGTAGTATGAAGGACTCATCGGTTTTGCTAGACCGTTTACGTACATACTTCCAAAACCCAGCCAGCCTGTCAGAGGCGCCTTTTTCTAAGAATTCGATGTACGAACTATGGTCCCGTTATGTACGCGTTTAGAGAGAGTTCGAAAAAAGCGGAGCTCTTCCTTCCACTCGCTGGATCGAGAACATTTAGATTTCCTGTGTGCGCGATCTTTATGCTTCAGTGCACTGATAAGTTCAGATGAGAACCAGTGGGGATATTTACGTTGTTTAGGTATATATTGTGGAATAAAATTACGCATGCTGCTCTGTACAAGCCCCGTAAACCGATCAACCTGGTCATCAACATTTGGTTTGTCAGTAACCTGTGACCACTCAACGATGGACAAGTAATGATTAGAGACCGGATTTTAGGCAAATGCCTATTTTGTTCCTTGCGTTCCTATCGTGCCACTTTGATATCTGAGCATTAATTAGAGTTCAAGAAGGGCTTTTATAGTGTTTTTATAGTGGCTATCAATGCCTCTTTTTGGGGTTCGTGCCTAAATGCCTATTATTGCCTATAAATGCCTATTTTTAACAACGGTGCCTATATGAGCACTATTTAGCCTCAAATTTCGCTTTCGAGTGCAGTTTTTTAAATTTTTTTATTTATTTATTACAATACTGCCGGTCTGATCTTCAGACCTTAGGCAGGAGTGGGTACAAGTAAATAAAAAAGAAATAATTACAATAAACACTTATGAGGCATTGCGGCAATAATAACAAAGCCCCTGTTAGCGAATACATGAAGAGAAATGCCACAACTGAACATCAATAAAAAACATTGAATTAAAATAATAGGAAAAAAAGCTATATATATATATATCAAAACAACAAAGGGTTTCTAGGTCCGATGAAATATTCACAGAAACATCAAACAGACGCGCGTGCGAAAGGCTGAGTGCCCCGAGCGAAACGTTAATAAAGTTGCTTCGCACGCGCGTCTGTTTGATGTTTCTGTATGTATATATATACATACACACATATACAACAAACTCATACAAGCAAAGCAGCAACATATTGAAAAAACCAGTGAAAACATGGATGCAAAAACATATGGAAAAACTGAGTGTCAGGGAAAGACATTTGGAAAAAAAAGCGTCGGGGTTTATGTAAAACTACGTCAGAGGTATTTATTATGGATTGAAGGGCCTGTAGATATGATGATAGCGACTGACATTCCACCACAGTTGAGGGGAGGGAATTCCATTTGGTTGCCGTTCTCGGGAAAAAAGAATACTGGAACATGTTAGTGTGACTACAAAACTCGGCTACTTTTTTAGTATGGCGGGACCGAGTAGACCGGCGGTGAGCGTCTTTTAGATATGTATCATTTTTTATACCTAGCTGCCCATGATAAAGGAGATTAAGAGTTTCATTCGCTCGCGGTATCGACGAATTGCTAATTTCTCGAGCTCAGCCGCTTCTAGAACAGATGTTACTGATGCCTCCAAGCTATACTTGTTAAAGATAAACCTAACTGATTTCCTCTGTATTTTTTATAATATTGAAATGTTTCTTTTTGTGTATGAATTCCACACAGGTGCATAGTATTCCAGGAGTGGCCGATTAAACGTTTTATAGGCTAATAGTTTAACTTCTGCTGGAGACTTACTCAAACGCCTCCTTAAGTATCCGAGTTTTTTCATCGCCTTCCCATGTACGTAGTCAATGTGGGGTGTGTTCCAATACTCACCGTAGACGGCTAAATAGACAGCTAAGTGGACAGCGGCCATCTTAAGTCCCATTCCAATTCTCACGTAGCCGGCAAAATAGACAGCTTCGAGAAAGACAAGAACGATGCAGGCTACTTTGCTGTCCAAACAAGATGGCGGCTCAGCGAACTGCTCGGATAGCTCGGATCTCGCCGGTATGGTCGTCTGTACACCAGTAGGCGCTTTTCCAGGCACTCAATGTAAGCTACGTTAATTTTTTCATAAGTTTGAACACGAAATAGGCTAAAGAAAGAACATTTACGTTTGTTTTTCTTAGCTTTCTCTTCTCGACGCGAGGTGGCATCACCGTCGCGTAGACGTCTTCTAGACGCGTTCCATTTCTCGGGCAATATGGGCTCGATGCTGTCTTCTAAGCTGTCAGCGTAGACTGTCTACGATGCTGTCCAGAATCGGAACACAGCCGTGGTCGTTCCATCTGAGATCGTGAGAGATGATGACTCCCAGATACTTATAGTTAGTTACTACTGCAAGAGGTTCATTACCAAAACAGTAAGGAAACGTTATAGGGTTCTTTTTGCAACTGATTGTCATTCCCACAGTTTTCTTTTTCTTTATGGTCATTTGCCAGTTGTGCACCATGTTTGAATTAGGTCCAAAGATTTAATTAATGTAACCTGGTCATGGGGTGTGGTAATTTCGGGTATATAATACAGTCATCAGCAAAAAGCCTTATTTTAACGGGAACGTTCGGAACGATGTCATTCATGTATACGAGAAAAAATAGGGGACCAAGAACAGACTCTTGCGGGATACATGAAAGGACTGAAATGGCGCATGTAGTTACGTTGTTCGTGTTACCGTTATTCGGGTTACCGGGCAATATAGACCTTTTAAAACTCTATGGGGTTCAACCTAGCCCTCTAGTTCCATCAACTTCTGGGAAAACAACTGCTAGCAGCAGGGAACCTGAATGCAAACATTAGAACGTTTAACTGCGCAAGTTGGTGTGATTGATGGAAGCCCGTCTCAGCGTCTGCAGGGGAATGGAGGAAAATAAAGATGGGAATCAGAAAGAAGAAGAGGAGAGTGGCGTCCATTGCCGTTGACGCGACGGGTGGCTTGTACAACCGGTTGTCCAGTCACGTGTCAACAAGGAAGTCAAGAACAGCCTTGAAGACCTGGGTGTGGTGGTGGGCAGGGAACAGGAGGTCCCTCTGTGCAGCCGCGGGAAGGTGGAGAACGAATGCGAAACCGTGGAGTGCCGTCAGGGGAAAGGATGGTTTAGATCAAAATAAGTAAAAAATTTAATACGCACGCGGTTTTTGTTTTCTTTGTAATTTATTTCTGAAAAAGCCACTCACGAGGTCACATAAGAAATTGTAGTTAGACACTGGAAGTTGTAGCGTGCCTAATGAGCACTGCGTCGCACAGCTAGAACTGCACCAAAAAGGCGCCAAGCGTTGTTGGGGCATCGGAACGACGCGGGAATGTCGAGATCACGAATGCATGCGAAATTGAGGCAGATTAATCTGGCATCTCTCTGCAATTAGAAGTAAAAACAAAAAGAAAAAAATTGGCGAAGCTTGCACTAAGCCGGGCAAGCTGGACCATTCTGAAGACTTCTCTGGTTGCTTCTAGGTTGTTTCTAGGCCTTAGCTAGGTGATGCAGGTTGTTTCTAGGTTGCTTCTAGGTCGTTGCAACGCTTTAGCTAGGTGACACTGGGTTGTTTCTACGTTGATACTCAGCGTAGAGAGGTTCGAGCTAAACCGTACAGACACGACACGGATGTCCAAACTCCCGAGGCAGAACCTCGCGCTGAAACCAAGCGTTCGCACCTCTCATAGATCTACGGGCACGTCGTCGTTGACGTAGGCCTTCCATCGCGTCGGGGTTATCTCGCAGCCGCCGTTGCCTTTCCCGTTCCCTAGCATGCTCTCGTTGTACGTACTCGGGGTCTTCGGCTCGCCGCCATCGCTTCTCAGCCATTTGTTGGGCTAAATGTTGCCTTCTTCCTCTTTAGTTGACCTGTAATGAGTAGTGGGATTTACCCACTTTCTGTGGCACATACCCGTTCATGATGATGATTGCTTTCTGAGAGGCCACACAGTGGCACACACCCGTTTGATGACGACAGTTTTCTTCTTCGTTTTTGGTAGACCAGTGCTGTTTAGTGGGATTTACCCAATTTCTGTGCCACATACCGTTTATGATGGTGACAGTTTTCTGATAGGCCTTGGCACATACCCGTTTTCTCGTAGGCCACACACATTACGCCTAGCCTTAACAGTTTCGCTGTTAAAACGCGCACAAATTTCGTTTCAGGGTTTTATTATTTCTCTCAGCTCTCAGTCATTCATTCAAGCAACAGATTAAACAAATTACAGGTGTCGACTCGAATACTTCTCGCAGCGTCATGTGCTATTGTTAGCGACGTGAGAGACTCAGAGCATCAATGTCTACGTAGGTGAGCGACGTAGAGAGAGAGAGAAAGGTTAAGTGAAAGGCAGGGAGGTTAACCAGAAGTTTTTCGGTTTGCTACCCTGCATTTGGGAAGGGGTAAGTGGGATATAAAGGTAAGGAAGGAAAAAAGTAAAAAGAGAATAAATTAAAAAAACACACACACTCAAGCGTGGGAGCAAAATACTCGTTTATCGAGGTCGGTTGAGCGGAGAAACTTCAGTAGCGCCTTCGTCGCTTTCTGGTTGGAAGCTAGAATGTTCCGGCACTCCGAAATTGATTGTTCAGAAAGCGGCTGGTCATCGAGGCGTGCTAGCGTTGCTGAGAGCTGTTGTCTTTAGGATCAATAGTGAGTACAATCACACAGGACGTGCGCAATGGTTTCTCGCTGACACAGTGAGCACAGGCAGTACTGTCTGCCATTCCGATTCGGTAAGCAAGAGCACAGGTAACTACGCAGGACCACTCATTGTTGTACGACAGCCCCTCCATCTTGGGGCGCGCGCCTACGAGAAGGGCAACGGCGTTCAGTTTGAAACTTTCCGTCTTTCCACGTCTTTCCGCGGCGCGTATAGCGTTGCAAACCTTGGTAGGCGTGATCGCGAGCGCCCAGAGCATGGATTACACTTGTCAGCGCGACATGCTCAAAGCTGGTTAGGGTGCTTTTGGGGTGTTCACCAACAGGGGAAGAATTTACCCTATGCGATTAGCCCCGGCCCATACGAGGCATCCCTTCCCTCTGGTCTTTTAGCGGTCTGGGTATCTGCTCCTGTGCTGCCCTTCTCAGCCAAGCCGAAAAGAAAAAGACCCAGGAGTGTGTTGATTTTACGGTGGGCGCTTGACTCACCATGCTAGACAATAAAAGGAGAGACCGTGTTCTGCGAACCGTGCGGGAAAAGGGACAATTGCATCGCTATGTTGAACCATTGGCGCCTTTGTGCCAACATCAACATTTCTGGCTTTCCTGTCGTAAATACAGGTCGGGCACATCTTTGTTTGAAATTATTTGAATTTATGTGAAAATTTATTGTGCCTATATTTAAGATTTTGGAGGCCCAAAACGGTGTTTTGCCTGCCTATTCTTGGCGCCTAAAACGCGCGTTTTTTAGTGCCTAAAATCCGGCCTCTAGTAATGATACACGCCCGTGTAATCACCTCGCTTGAAAACAAATATCGGAGATTTGTTTACGTAACTGCTGAAGCTCATTGTTTCGGCTGATGCGGATAATCTTACGTTAAGTGGTGGGTGGAGTTTGTCAGGACGTACAAGAGAGATGGAGCGGGAAACTTCAAGGGGTTGATCGTTTTACACACACAGGTCTAAGACATTGCCACTGGAATTGACGACTGAGTTATGTTGCAGTAGGGAATTAAACGCCAGAAAGTCCAAGAGCAGGCTGCACTTTTTCTCTATGAAATGATTGTAATAAGAAAAGGTAAGCGTGCTCCAGTCAATTCCAGGTGCATTGAAATCCCCAAGAACAATAATTCTGTGCCCACTAGAGGTGTGCACGGGCTCCGGGTAGCCCGAAAGCCCGAGCCCGACCCGGCCCGCGCTCGGGCGGGCCGACGTATTTTCACCTCGGGCCCGGGCCGGGCTCGGGCTACTTGGAGTTTTATTGGGCCGGGCTCGGGCCCGGCGCGAAGCTCGACTCAAGCCCGAAATATAGAGAATGAGCAGGAATTGTTTTCGAGCACGCATACAGCGCCTTTTCCGCGACCGCCTTTTACCGCTTTTCCTTTCCATTCGCTACTTTAAACACAAGGGGAGCAGGTAAAGCACTGCCTCTGTTGCACTCCGACAAACAGAGAGGTAACATAACCTGAGATAGTGACGGCGCCACGCGACTGTTCGCGTTAGATTTAAGGCCAAATCCCATATGAGTGAAAATGCACGCGACAGCGACGAGCGACCCGACATATATCGCCTTCGTGCAAGCTGAAGCTTGCATTGGCATACCCCATACCCGTGACGGCTTCGGCGAGCGAACTCCATTGTTGCTGGCACGAGGCCGTCTACTTGTAAATTGTAATCTGTGTAATAGAGACTGTTCGTCGTGCGTCGTTTGATCATATTTGATATGCTCAATAAAATGCCAAATTACCGAAAAACGATGCTTCGTTTTCGCAGCGAACCTTTAAAAAGCCGGGCCGGGCCGCGCCGGGCCCTGGACTGTGTTTTCGTACATCGGGCCGGGCCGGGTGGGCTCGCAGCCCTTTGCCGTCGGGCTCGGGCGGGCCTTCGACAAAGTCAGCGGGCCCGGGCCGGGCTCGGGCTTGGAAATACGGCCCGTGCACAGCTCTAGTGCCCACTATAAGATATCACAAGTTCAAAGGAAGACATGACATTATGAAACGAGGCTGGGGAAATGCTGGGCGGTAAATAGAAACAACCAATGAACAATTTTTCACTGCGCTCAAGGTTGGTTTCTAGCCAGACGGATTCTTCGATAGTTTCTAGGTCTTTCTGTCTAACGGATTTCAGTGAATGGTCAATGGCCATCAGCATGCCACCGCCTTTCTGTTTGGTTTCACTGAAATCTGGGTCACTGCGGGAGGTGGTGTAGGTCAGGGGAAAAAATCAGATGAGGGAATTTCAGTGCCTAGCCAGGTTTCAGAAATAGCAATAATAGGAAAAGAAGACGAAAGAACATTAGAGAAGAACTCGCGTGTCTTGGTACGCAGACCACGAGCATTTTGGTAGAATATGTCTATGTTACACGGCACTTTCGATTCCAATCACTAGCTCAGAGGGATGAAGCATGTCATCGCGCAGCTCCCCACGAAATGGCTTGAAGAGGCATGCAAGGGGCCACATCGAAGGGTCATTCAGGCGTTGTAGTGTTCCCTTGTCGACTTCTATGTAGAACGAAGAATAGGACTGAAATTTGGTTTCATGTCGCCGGCAGAAGATGGGAGACAGATCCAATGAAACAATATGTTTTTTTTTATGTCAGCAGCAGCGGTGTCCGGGCTCCGCTTCGTAACAAAAATGGCCTTTGGCAGTTGTGGCCGTTGAGTTACAGATATATTCGATGTTATCATAACTCCAAATGAGGCGGGTTTCTTCTTTCTTTTCCCCTCAGTTACCGCTGCAGAAGAGGCTGTCGCAGGCATCACACTGCCACGCTCGGACGTGACTATGTCAGCTGGCGGCGAATTCGAAGGTGAAAGAGTTTTGGAGAGAGGTTGTTCGGAGCAGGCAGGTTGCTCGGAAGTCACTTATCGGTCAAAAATCACATCGCTGGGGGGATCACAGGTGCCTTCACTGCCACTCCGGCCGTGCGGCGTGTCAGCTCCTCACGCAGGAAGCGAACCTCTGCACGAAGGGAGGCGACCACGCGGGCTTGTTGTTCAACACCACGGGAGCCGCTCGTTTTCTTAGCGTAGTTGGGATACCTCGTTGCTGAGGAACGAGATTCCCTCCAACGCGTCGAGGAGAAGGCGGCGCAGCCCGGCGAGATCGCCACCCGGAGGGTACACGTGGAGAGGGAACCGGTTTGAGAGCTGCCGCAATGCTCATCGCTGCACGCCGCCGAGTTGTCTTCGCTAGGCTTACCAGCAGCACGGCTCAGATCACATAAATTGCAGCGAAATGAGCGCGACGAATTGACACGACGCAAGAAACACTATAACTTAATTTTGCTCGCGTATGAGTGTATTCTTATTTAGCTACGGTGGAAAAAAGAGAAAGAAAAGACAGGAGGCTCTTTGTGGATATTTTTTAATTCTTTACAGCACGGCTCGATGCCGTTAAAATTAAATTTAGCACAATGGAAATGCAAAAAAACGGGTTTCGGGAATTGCGTTTTATAAATGATAAACTTCCAAGCTTCTGGTAAGTGTACCTCATTTTGAAAAAGGCAGGGAGCAAAGCATACTCTTTAATGTGAACTAATGTAATGTTAATGGGTTCTCTGCTGCGTTGTACTACTGAACATGTAATAGGACATGTTATGTACATGTCAGCATGTAATGCATCCGTCACAGTTAATAGAGCATGCAGAACCAAGTAGTAGCGCCAATTGATTGCCCATCAGGGCCCAAATATGAAGACCAAAAAAGAACATACGTTGAAGCGAAGTACGGTTAACAAACTTAACGACATGGTCAGTAAAAAAAACAGCACGAGGAGAAAAAAGCAGAAGTCGATTCAAGAAATCATGAACTTGGAGAATATGCCCATATTTTCCAAACTCTCACCGTGGTACATTATAGTAGGAATATGTTTACTGTAAGAAATATGCAAAGACAAAATATACAGCACCCCTAGAGCTATCCTCCACCCCCTGCCCTCCAGTAATTACACAAATGAATGATGCACATACCACCTGGATGCGCAGTACAGAAATAACGACATATGTCGTGAAATTTGAGCACTGACACTTCCTAATTAATGTAATGTTCAAAGTTCACTAATGACATTATAATGGCATGCAAAAGCCCCTCCCATCCTTAAAAAGTGTTTGTTTTCCCTTTGCACTTGTCTAACAAAAGAGTGCACTGTTTATTCTGAATCTCATCATTACCTGCCCAGCAGCACATATATTTATTAATGAGAAACCAAATGTCAGCTGGAACGTCTTCAACTTGTAAACCATTCTGCTATTTTCCTGTATATTATAATTTTACACTGACTGTGACTTTACATTCAATTGTATATTATGCCTAGTTTTTCATCAGGCTCGCTTATCACATCAGTAAGTAGATTGCTAGTACAGTACATTGTTTGCTAAGGCTCAATACTTCGGTAACGATCTCCTGTTTTATTAGCAAAAGTATAGCATATAACACGTTCTTGATGCAAGAAACAATATCTGTGAAGGTGCTTCAATGAGGTATTACCGACTCTTGTTACAAAATAGGTGCGTGTTTTCAAAGTAGGTTACAAGTTATGTGGACGCTACAGTACATTTGCTGGGAAAAATTGTGACATATTTTGAAGGAGATGGACAAGGATGGTTAACAGGTAACAGGCTCTTAATTGATTATAAGATATGTGGCATTATTTGGCACTAGTCTATTTAATAGACATACGAGGGGCGTTCAATAAAGATTTCCCCTGACCCACTTCCTGAGGACGGAGAGCAACGAAACTTTGCAGATTTATACGTCCTTCTCTACATAGGTGCCACCCAGGGACACACACTTCTCCCATCTTTTTATGCAACTGTAAACACCTCGCTTGTAGAAGTCGACAGGTTGCTGCAAAAGCGATGTTGTAACTTCAGAAATCAGAGTCTCATCATCTGGAAAATGCTTGCCCTTCAAATATAACTTCAATGTTGGAAAGAGGTGAAAGTCCGATGGTGCGAGGTCGGGTGAATAAAGGGAATGCGGTAGAATTTCAAAGCCTCAGGAGCGTGCTTCCGTCAGGGCAACATGTGAGTTGTGAACTGGGGCATTGTCTTGCAGAAGGCGGACGCCTTTGGTGAGCATGCCACGTCTCTTGTTTTTGATGGTCTCTCGCAATTTCCGCAGCAGTGAAGCATAGTATGCCCCAGTAATCGTGGCACCCATTGCTAGGAAATCCATCAAGACTACTCCGTGCTGGTCCCAAAAGACTGTGAGCATGACATTGCCCGCCGAGGGCTGGGTGGGTGCCTTCTTTGGAGGCGGTGAGTCCAAGTGCTTCCATTGCATCGACTGCACTTTAGTCTACGTATCATAGTGACGGACCCAGCATTCATTCTGTGTAATCAGTCTGTTGAAAAAGGCCTGCTGGTGTCCATGGCACATGGTCAAAAGAGCCTGGGAGCATTCGACTCGTTCCTGCTTTTGGAAAGGTGTGAGCAGCCGGTGAACCCAGCGATCGGATACCTTACGCATACGAAGATGGTCCTGAATGATTTTAAATGCGAAGCATTTCTTAGCGAACCTCTGGCACTTTGAGCGTTTCTATCTACATATCTATCTATCTATCTATCTATCTATCTAGCCGCCTACGTCTGGGTGCTCTCATGATCGCCTCCTTAACTTGGTGTACACCAAAATTTGCATGGGAGAGTAAGAGGATTTGACGAATATGACTGCCGGGTCATGACATGAATAACGTTAAAATCTTGTCGCGTACGTCGTCAAACCCTTTCCACTAGACACGTGTGGCACATACCCGTTTACCACGGGCCGCGGTGTACGGGTATGCGCCACAGGTGATTGACAGTTTATATCGACCCAGGAACTGCGAGAACAGACATTGTTAACTTAAATGCTAGAGCGTTAAGAAAATCAACATCGGCAGCATTGACTCAACCGAATGGAAAGAATGAAAATTAGGATCCCAACAGGAATCGAACCCAAGCATTCTGCGTGGCAATCAGGCATTCTACCACTGAGCCACGCCAGGTCTATAAATTGGTTTGGAAAAACAGCCTACGCAGGCGTAATATCGGTGCAACGTCAATTGTGGTTGTCGTGCTGGCTATCTAGTTTTACAAGAAAGCAATAAACACTACATTATACTCTTACGATGTCTACTCCTACTATACAGGCGTCATATCAGATTAACGTCTGTAGTTCCAGTGTTGGCTCCGCTTTTATAGCAGTCTAATAAACATTACGTTTGTATTCCTATAATTCAGCGAGCTATATTGAAGCATTGCTCGACCCCGGAGGAATACATTAACGAAAGTTACATATCATATCCACATCACCGCACCGTAAAGTGCACTTAGTCCGCCAGAACGACGCAGTGTCCTCTTCATTTCTTACGAGGCTGGGCGATGGCCTCATGCTGACCGAGGATGATGTCAGATTGATTGACAGCCACTTTGTAGACTAGGCTACGTAGGCCACATACGCCCAGATAGTCTACAAATACGATAAACACCATCCACTGATGTTGGTCTACGTAGCACTATCCAGGCCTACCAGCCTCGACGGCCTATATACCTCACCAACGCGAAGGGTGGCTTCAGGTTCCGACATGTCGGCGGCTCTGTCGACAGACAATTTGTCGACGAAATGACCGAGGCATCCACGAATTCCAACAGCTCTATTATACCATAAACTTCACTACACATGGATCCCTTGTCACCACGATCACGACCGGATCCTATAACAAGTCATGACCAGCTGCTGGTGCTCACTGATCACGGTGATGATGCCCTTGTTCGAAAACTGGCAAGAACTTCTTGCACACATTCAGACGGGTTCGTGAAACCTGCGTGCGTTTTCGGGACACGTATAAGCACTACATATCAGCTTACCGCTTCCGGTGTTGATAATACCCACGTTGCCATTGGCAGCGTTACTCAACCGTAAACAACTGGTTATATAACACATATGCGGCTCTTCAACATAATTAAGTGTGCGTATAAAATTTATACAAATTTTTAGCGTCATTTTGTAACGTGTCAGTCAGTATAGAAAGCTTACGCCAGTCACCTACCCGCCGTATGCTTCGCATAACATCGACTTCCACGGTACGTGGGATCTGCCGAATTTTTTTCCATGGACCCCACGCTAATCCTGACACATTGGGCTAGGTCTCGAACGCTAACGCGGCGATTTTCCAAAATGGCGGCCTCCACTTGCTGCATGGTGTGTTCATCGACAGCGGAGTGTGGTCGCCCTGCAATCGGAGCCGCTTCCACCGAAATCAGACCGTATTTGAATTTACGATGCCAGTTCTTCACTACATCGCATGATGGGGAATCCTCCCCATAAACCTCTTTTGTCTCATCGAACGTCTCCCTTGGAGTGCGGCTTTTCAAGTACGGGAACTTGACGGCTGCTTTGTATTCCACTGCATCCATTATCACACCTCACACCCCTTCAGCACCTCTAAAAGAAAGACCGTTATTAGTTTCGAGTTGCACATTGCCACGTGACCTACAGCGACTTATGTCATTACACATGCGCAGTTTCAGCATCCTGCAATACATAGAAGTCAGTCAGGGGAAATCTTTATTGAACGCCCCTCCTATATATGAATGAGGGATTGAAACAGGGCCGCAACTAAGGAGGAGTTGAGGGGGTTTCGATACCGCCCGAAATTTTTTCGTGCTTTAACTTTTCGAGTTACACTAAATTACTTCCACGCCTTTACAGCGACCACCAGTTGCCAAAGCTAGCCGTTCTACACATAAACACCCTCAGAAAAAAATTCCTGGCTACGGTCCTTGTTTGAAATATGCATCACTTCTATTTCTGAAGAAAGATACATAACTCATGTTACGCTTCCTAAAAGGCCCTTGTATCTTTTATTATGGATAACAAATCACTTTATAATTGTTATGACATGACAGGCGTGAAATACAGATTAAGAATGCTTTCAGGTTTGATGTTTTTATGTCACCTATAATGAATTGGATGACATTATTTCAGGAAGAGTCAAGTCGGCATGAGCACTACAATAAGAGAGAGCTGAACTAGTTGGTTCGTATTCATGTCAAAAGACAGGGCGTGCAGACAGGGGCACGAGAAAGAAATCGACACCACAAACGCCGACTGGCAACTGAAAAGACACACAGTGGCAGAAAAGAAAGTAGACATGAAAACTTGCCTGTGCATTCCCAGGCAAGAGGTGATACCTATGGATAACTGTTCAGGATTTTGATTTCTGCTTTATTCAAGTTAATGAACAGTTGGCTGATGCATGCATCTATCTCTACATTGTCGAGAGTATAAATGCACGACGTAATGCGATGAATGTGCAGTTTTCTACAGGCACAGGAATGAAGCAACACGTCTAATAGTTTAGGCACGGCACATAAATAATAATGGTAGCGCATGCGTGAGCCAACCGTAGGTTAACTAGCATAAAGAAGAAATAAATGCCTCAGCAGTTATCTCTCACGTATACCACGACATGTTCGGACTGATAGGTATCACATCTTGCCTGGGTATGCGCAGATAAAATTCGTGTCTACTTTCTTTTCGGCCACTGTGCGGCTTTTCAGTTGTTAGTCGGTGATTGCAATGTCTTCTCTCGTGTGTCCATGTTTGCATGTCACGTCTTTTCACTATGAGCACTACCTTGTGACAGAAGTTCTAATCTGCACACATTCAGTTTGATTGAAGCACTTTTTCATATCTGCATTGCTTCATTGCCAGAATACTGTTAAAGTCCTTTTTTCTCAAAAACTTTCCCATATGAAAGCATCTCTTATGAAACATTTGTAGAGAACTGCAAGGAATCCATCACTTCTTGGGAGCCCTTACCATTTCAAATGTAAAGCATTATGCTAAGCATATTTTAATAAAGGAACAAAGCTCTCATAAGCCTCATTTGTATTTGTACTGCTAGATTCACATACAGAAGAAATTTACTCAAGGAATCTTGCAACTAAGTTATCCCATGTCTCATTCTAGATTAGGCCACAGACACTACTTCCTTTTCAGTGACTCCAAGGTCAGATAGTGTATTTTCAAATGCAGACCTATCTACTGTGTCCTTTTGTAAAACCTGTGCTCTTATTACAAAAGTATATCTGCTGTGGTTGCTAAATAGCTGACGTTTTTATGGGTGGGACCAGTCCATCTGGTAGTTAGTATCCTGGCTGTAAATAACGGTGGGCGTTGGGGAAGCAACATAAACGAGTCGCAAAACAAATGAGACTTTGAAGAAGTTTATTTGATGTAAGCGCACGACAACTACATTTATTCCAATGGAGTGAAAATTGTTGTGTGCGCATGATCTCATCATTTATTGCAACAGTGCGAACAATGTCGGAAAATACTCGGGCCGGTGGGGGGCTTGGGGTAACATCACGGTATGTTCTGCAATATGGTGTTAAATGGAATTTCCAATGCAGTGTTCTGACTCTATGCTGAAATTAAAAATAGGAGAAAGACAAAGGCAGTTAAGAAAAGAAACTGCGTACAGCAGACTGCAGCGTCTTTCTGTGCCTTGGATCCCAGTACTAAAATCTTTGTAAGTCCTTCCTCTTCGAACATTTTTACACAAAGCAAAATTATTTTTTCATGTCATTGCTGGAAGTAACTCATGTACCTCATAGGCCAAAAGAAACATGTTTCCTTCTCAACTATTTTTATTTGCAAGTAAACCAGTCCAAGCAAAGTGGCATCCATCCTAATTTGCAGTTTCAAAACTTTCTTGATGCAATGTTCACAGCGGGCATTATACTAGTGTTAAAAATAATAGCCAGACTATTTGTCACTTAATCCAACTGCAAACAGCTGTAAAATTACATCTTGATGTTTTTATGTGTTCACTTTTTTTGTGCAATATTTTCATACTCAACTAGTACACCACAGTCACGAACAGCATGGTACACTTCAGGTTGGTTCAAAAGAAAGCAGCAGGTTAAACTAACCGTGTAATGCACTCAGAGTTGACAGCAAGAAGTGTACTGTGAGTTTTCAAATAACATGATCTACATCTAAGACCTTAAGAGCTCTCTATCAGTGCACACTTCTGTTGACCTGACAAAACGTTTAAAAGAGGTAAAAATAATCGTCACGAAAAAAAAAAATAACCCAAGCACAAGTAGACTAAAGATGTCAAGCCAAAAGGAAAACTGGTCAATGAAGAAAAAAATACCGGCCCTGCATAGAACATCTAGCATAGTCACAGCATAAGCTGGAGAAGTAGCCTTCTATCGAGCCCGTAGTAAACTCTCACAAGGTGCCTTCTGCAAGTACGCTTACTAGGTACCCAGTACACCAAACGTCATCATTTTGCACAGTAACAAACTACCCACTATGCATCTGTAAAGTGTTTACGTAGCTGCACACTTTGTTGATGCTGTCAGCCCTTTGCAACGAGTGGAAAGCTTTCAAGTGCAATTCTACTTTTGTGCCAAGCATAGGTAGGCAAACTCACTTATGACTCGGCTCACTCAGACTTACTCAGACTTAGATCCGTCAGTCTGAATCTGAGTGAGTGACTGACTATTGTTTTCATGAATTTGAGTCTGAGTGAGTCCGGTTGAGGGAAATTTTGGAGAGTTTGAGTTTGAGTAAGCCCTAAGCACAAAAGATATTTATTGAGTGACTCTGAGCTCCACATTTTTTACAGCGAAAGCTGTTATGAGATCATTTCACCGGCCGTTTTTGGCACCGTAGTTGTCCGCCGCCGCCGCCAGTGTCCGTAACCAGTATCGCTCGAAATAAAAAAAAACGAAATAAGAAAAAAATTCCAGGATGGAACGAGGTTCGAACTTGGGCCCTCTGCGTGGGAGCCCAGTGTTCTACCTCAGGGCCGTGCCGGTGCTTGAAAATGCTTTGCAAAAAGACCCTATACAGGCTTCATGTCGGGAACGAACCACATTAACTTATGTAATGTAGCGCGGTAGAAGAGTAAAATAGCAACCAGGCGTCACAGAAACGCGAATTCTGTAACCGGGCGTCACACAATGCGAACTGCGCAACGAGTAGGTTGTTGAATGCTTCCAACCTATTACAAAGGCCTCTGCGATAATTCTTCATCGTCATCAGCCACAGCATCAACAAAGTGCACATAATGCATTACAGGTGTTTAGCGAGTACCACGGTTCTTCGCAGAATGATGAAAAATTGCATAGTGGCTGCTTCTCTACTTCACAAAAATTATGATGATTTGCACAGTGGGTTCCTCGCAAGTGCACTTCTATTGGTTGCCAAGGAAGCCCATAAGAATCCTATGAACCATTTCCTCAGGCTCTCAACAAAGTTAATTTCCTCTCTCTCTCACTCTCCGTTGCTCGGGTTAACGTATGTTATAAAGCGTGGTGGGACAGTTAAATAATGAGCGGGCGTCACGCAATATGACTTACGTAACTAGTGGGTCGTTTAAATCTTCCAACCCATTACAAAGGCCTCAGCCATAATTCTTCATCCTCATCAACCGTCGCATTAACAAAATGCACATAATGCCTTACAGATGGTACCTCGCTTCTCCGCAGAATAACGAATAATGTCGTGGTGTGTGCTTCCCAACTTCCTAAAAATTATGATTTGTGGCGTAGTGCGTACGTTGCTAATGTGCTTGTATTAGTAGCCACAAGAGAGTTTATAACGGGCTCTAGAAATGCGGCTCTTCCAGCTTTCGCTGTGACTGTGCTGCGCTTTCCGCGCAAGCCTGGCGTTTTTTGCGAAGAAGATTCAAGCACTTGCATGACTTTATGGCAGGATGCATGACTACCATGTGGAGTCCGGGTTTCATTCCAGTTCAAACCCTGGGCTTTTGTTCTTACTAAGGATGACAGCTGCGATGGACCCTGGCGGCGGTGGCAAACAATTTTGCCACCAAAACTGGCTGTTGTGGTGAGCTCGTAACAGCTTACACTGCAAAATGTATCCTTCTTTTGTGTTATGACACAGCCGGAAATCATATGGCCCTACCAACGAAGAACAGCTGTGTGATACGACAGTGTTCACACACAGATCCAACGGTCGTACATCATTAAAGAAATGACTGATACTTTGGCTGTGCTTGCCATACAACTTTGCACAAGCACATTTTCTTGAACCAAATCAGTCATTTGCTTGCACAAAGTTAGGCACTGGGCCCATTGTTTGAGGCAAGTACTTTTGAGCAGCAATATGCCTCAGAGTGTGCGCTATCACCAACCTCCATGTACGTGTTGAAATAGACAACTTCCTCATGACGAAGACAGAGCAACAGCTTTTAAGAGGCTTGCTGGATGATGTGGAGAATCTGATAAGACTCGACAGAATCAGAGCTGGCTGCTGTCTGTGCAATCGTGCGCAATGCAGGCACTGAACACTTTTTCCATGGCCCCCGATCGGCGCACGACAATTTAAGTTCATCTGAGCTGGATAATGCATCCTCTCTTCAATTGGGACGCATTCTTTAAAGTATAAAGCAGACGTAAGTCCTAACTTTTTGAATTCCTTGGGTGCGGAGCACCGCTTCGATGTTCCCTTGAGTCTCCCACCATCTTGAATCATGCCCTCTCAGCCCCCTCTCGATAGTCAAGGAAACAACGGCTAGGTGGCACTTCTTCCTCATAAAAAGTGTTGCAGATTTTCCCTTAGTGGTCGCACGCAGCGCTCAATCTGCAATTTGTTTACGTGGTAACGTTGTGACTGGTTGCACACCAGCTGTCTCTCCCACACGTTTTTGTTCCTGGCGCCATGCCAAGATCGTATTCATTCCTAAAGCAAACAAACCCCTTACCATATCAAACCTCCGCCCCATTTCACTCACATCGTGTTCGGGAAGCTTCTCGAGCATGTTGCTTTGAACAGACTGACTCAACACATGCACGACCACAACCTATATCCGCACAGCATGGTGGGCTTCCGCCCACGCCTCTCCGCCCGAGATGCCATGCTTCAACTGACGCACGACATTCTTGATCCTCTCATCCCCGCTCATACTAAAGCCGTCTTGGCCCTGGACTTAACCAAGGCCTTTGATCGAGTAGAACACCGAGCGATCATGGCGGCTCTCTCCCCCCTCAATGTGGGCGTTCGTATGTACGCCTACATACAAGCCTTCCTATCGGGACGCACGGCTAAGGTTCATATGGGCCCCCATGCGTCC
Source organism: Rhipicephalus sanguineus (assembly GCF_013339695.2). Lineage (NCBI taxonomy): Eukaryota > Metazoa > Arthropoda > Arachnida > Ixodida > Ixodidae > Rhipicephalus > Rhipicephalus sanguineus. Next base: position 2,437,480 of record NC_051181.1, read on the forward strand.
CCTCCATACACCCTCAGTGGAGTTGGTACTCCACAAGGTTCGGTCCTTTCCCCTTTTCTCTTCAATGCCACACTCATTCCCTTAGCCCGCGCTCTTCACAACATCCCTCACCTTCACCACACCCTCTATGCAGACGACATCACACTGTGGACCACACACGGTAGTGATGGCGACATAGAGGAAACCTTATAAACCGCCGCAAACATCACACAACAACACGCACAAAGCATTGGTCTCTCCTGTTCCCCAGAAAAATCTGAGCTGTTTATTATACGCCCTTCACCACGCACTCTTCCCACTGCCCCGATCACTGTAACTCTGGCCGGTCGCCCTATCCCAGAGGTCGACACAATCCGGATCTTGGGCCTTCACATCCAAAACAACGGCCGTAACACTTTCACTATCCGGATACTCAAGCAGGTGACGGAAGCGCTATCGCACCTCGTCCGCAGAGTTTCTGGCAAACACTATGGCATGAAGGAACACGATTTGTGTCGCCTCATTCATGCCTTCATACTGAGCCGCTTTCTATATACAATCCCGTATCTCCGACTTCGACAAGAAGAAATCGCCACCCTGGATGCCATGCTTCGTAAAGCCTACAAGGTGGCCCTACACCTCCCCCCTAACACACAGACCACTAAACTTCTTCAGCTTGGGCTCCATAACACCACACAGGAACTCATTGAGGCCCACAGACGAGCGCAATACACTCGTCTAGCTCAGTCTTTCACGGGACGCTACATACTTGACACCCTCAATATTCACATACCAGCAGCCGACCCCACACTTCTACCAATCCCCCGACCCATACACACAGCTCATAGTAAAACCTCTCCCAAGAAACACCCACGTTACCTACCATTCGGCCCGCCGCAAGGCACGTGCAAAAGCTCTCCACAAATACTACGGTTCAGAAGAGGACGCCGTATGGGTGGATGAAGCTTGCACGGGCAACGACGCGGCAGTTGCAGTCGTTGATCGCACACTCCGACCCATCGCAACTCTCCACCTTCCTCCTGCGTCCACACCAGAATCCTCGGAAGAAGCGGCGATCGCGCTTGCCCTCACACAGACTGACGCCCGGTACGTTCTTTCCGACTCGAAAACCGTGATCCTAAATTTCGCGCGAGGACGAGTCCAAGAGACCGCTTTCCAAATTCTCAGCTCGCCCACCAAAAACCCGGCCCGCCATGTGGAGCTGATCTGGGTGCCTGCGCACTCTGGGAATCCCGGCAACGAAGCCGCCAATGACCACGCCCGAGGTCTCATCAACCGGGCGGCGGCGGAATCGGAGTCGGGCTCTTCTAGGGAGCGCATGCATTCGTTCAACGAGATTACCCAGTCATACCGCGCCGAACGCCAGCTATACCCCCCACCCCACCGATCCCTGAAACATTTTCACCAAATATTATGGCGCCGCCTTCAGACCCGCACCCTTCCCTCCCCCTATTTTTTTTCCCGCATTTACCCGGGAGCGTACGCCCCGTCCTGTGCTCAATGCACTCACCCCTACGCTAACCTCACCCACATTCTCATGGAATGCCCGGCAGACCCTCCCCCGCGGGGCCCGTAGCCACTGACCACATGGGAGGAATGGGAGACCCTGCTGCGCTCGACGGACCCGGCCAAGCAGAAGATCGCCAAAGACCGGGCCGCTCACGTCGTGGAACTGCATGAACTCATGAACGCATAGCGCAGTGGGGTCGTGCGGGGACCCTGGGACGTACGTGCCCAAATCCCTTGGTAAAATAAAGTTTTACCTCCTCCTTTTTGTTCCTCATGCCTTCACACTGAGCATGTACTATCCCAAGTCACCTGTATGCTCCGTTTCACTTCCTTTGCACTGTTCTGAACAGTACCGCTCGTGCTTTCCCTTATTGCTTGCGGCGTTTGTGCAAGAGAGGCATGTTTTTACCCTTGCTGTGCATCCGTGCTAACCTTGAGCTGCGCTGCTTGTCTGCTGTGCCTAATGTTAAATCATCAATTAAAATGACACCAACGCTATGCTGAATATCAATAACCAGACCTTTTGCAACTTAGAGCAGAAGGTACATAAAATACGAGAAAAAAAAGTCACCCTGCTTATAAAAATGTGCGTGCATGCGAGACAAGCATTTATGAATGAAAGAGCATGCATAGGCCGATTCATGCTAAAACACAGTGGGCCAGAAAGGAAGTTAAGCAGTACTTGTTGGTGCAATTTAACTTATACGAGTACTGACACAAAAATTTTACATCTCGTTTTTTTCTGGGGCAACAAGTAGCTAACAAGTCACTTATCACGCCTGAAAACCTCATTTGCTTGAGCGCATGGCAGTTAATTATTTGGAGACGGTTTTATAGCACCCAGTTGCAGTTTCACTTTCAGAGTGCACCGAGTAAGGCGATACCCATAGTGGTTTTTTATGTAAACATAGCTGACTGTGTAAGTACACAAAACTGCGCGCATATGAGCACTACATTGACCATTCTTTTCAACAAAGGCTTCCTGGATGCTGCTATAATCCCCTCTGGGATGTTGCGAGTATGCGTGACCCTTCAGAAATGCTTTGCTGAGAAAAGTACACCCGCCTTTGTGCTGCCGTGCAAGCCCATAAATGAGGCGCTCCCTCTTTCCATTGAAGATGGCTGCTAGGAGAGAGCACCAGCAAGAAGTATGGCAGCCAACACAAACTTGCGATGCAAGTGGGTATTGGTTGTTTATGTTAAAACCAAGTTGGTGTCAATGTCCTGAGGATTTGTGTAGAAATATACACATTATCTACAAAATATAAATTGCTAATATAGCCCAGCGCATATCGAAAATGAACTTTGCAGTGTGTGTGGCGTAGCTGCACACACAACGCACAAATCTATCCCACAAGTTATTTCGCCTTCAAACTTTTTTGTGTCAGCACGCCTTTTAGCTGAACTGTATGGGGACAGCTAAAAAAAAGGTGCATTCTCATTTGTTTCCTAGCCCAGTTTTCCCTAAGTGTGAGGTTGGTGGTCTTCCCAGTCACACTGCTTCTGCAACTAGAAATGCATAAAAAAAGCAACTGCTCTTGAATTTATTGTGATGCCAATCGAAAGCCACATGAGCGACCAAGCTTAGAATTTTTGGAAATAAAAGTGGTATACTATCTAAATGAAGACGTGGAAGGCCAAATTTCTGGTGTGATGATTTCATTGAATTTTGTTATGTGCATAGAGCATATACCAGAAGAGCAAATCATCACTGTTTTTGCGCTACTCGGCATCACAAACATAGCCTTAATTGTTTATGCAATCAATACCAATAACTTAATCATGTACAGCAGTCTATACGTCTGGAAAGAACGAATCACTGAAATTTCTGCTGAGCAAATCTTGTAACGTTTCTTGTAATACATTTGAAAAAGAAACAAAGGAGAACATCAAGCAGCTTGATCTCCCTCTGTTGTGTAGTTGAAGAATGTTTACCATCAAAAAATGATGAAAATTATGTTTGTTTTAGTGAAGGACTGCATACAGTTACTAGTGCGAGGACTTCCAAAGGCCTTTGACAACAAACTAATCGAGTTAAGTATGATAAACAGGCTAAGCACCATGTGTGTTATTAACTGCACAGCAGTAGTGCCATGGGCTCGCAGACCACAGGCAGAATGCTCGAAGAGCACCAGTGAGATTTGCCCTTTCTTTAGTATTTCAAGCTACACGAAATCACAATAATTGCTTTGAGTATTCGGTGATATTCACACAGTGACAACAATTTCTTTCATTGGGTAGTGTTCCAGCACGCTCCTTCATGAAGACATAGAATGAACACGACCATGGCTGAGTGGTTATCTAAACAGTATTGATGTGTACATAAAGGCCACTCGAAAAATTGGGGCAGCTGCGTACTAGTGATGTAAAGACTGAGGAAACAGAGGACAGGAGGCATTCCCCTCCTCCGCACCCTCACTTCCCTATCCAACCCCTTTGTATATTATACTGTACAAGGCTATGCTATGCCTCACTGTGTCACTTCCTACTCACCCTCACTTTCCTTTCTCATCATGCTTCACCCTTCCCTCCTCCTCCTCGCTATACTATACTATACGTGGCTATGGTATGCTTTCTTTCTCTCTCTTCTTCCTCTCTCTATTAACAGTGGAGTGTTTAAGGTCGGAGAAGCACCATTAGTTGCAAACAGACATCATCATCATGAACTGACACACGCTGCCCTCTTCAGCTTCTGCTTCGCTCCCAGGACATGTGCACCTAGTTGTCCGGCAGAGGTTTCAATAACCCTGATGGGTGAGAGAACGAGTACATAGAGAGAGAAAGAAAGAGGTAGAACGGAAAAAAGAAATTCTTGGTAAAAAAAATTCTTGACGAGGTGGGATCAGACCCACATACCTGCAATTCGAAGGGGAGCGTCGTTCTTGCGCATTGTGTGGCTGTGTTCCTTTGTTTTCTGGATTTCAGTTTATTTTTTTGTATAGTGCTACTGTGGGAATGATTGAACTTTGGTTTTGTGTGAATTCCTGACATTGCCACGGTTTTAACACACCTGCTGCAGAGTACACGTTACACCTTGCCACTTGAAAGGACCTCTTGCTGGGTGCGTTCCTGCCGGCACTTTTGAGTGCTTTTTTTGTCTTTGTTTTTAAACGACTCGACAAAGATTAGTGCTTGTCTAAAGGTATTCCGTGATTTAAGCATTTAAATTGATTCGTATAGTGCTACTGTGGGAATGCACGATTTTAGCACACCTGCTGCAAGTGCACAGTGATGAGGTGGAACCTGCTACATCTTGCTACATTTCAGCAGAATTCGCAGTTTTCACTAAGCGTGGGCGAAGACATTTCATGGTTTTCTCGCGAAAAAAAGATGACAGTCACTCAAAATACATGTTACCGTTGTAATACATACTTAAGTGTGCATTGTATTGCACCAAGGCGAAATTTTCGCAGTTTTTTGGAGAGAAAGAAAAAGACATATGATGGTCGCTTGAAATACGTACTTAAGTTACATTTGTGATCTTTATGTTAAGGCAGGTAGCGCAAAGAAACACGGACACAAGCGAAGATAAGTACACGGGACACGCGGCAACATCAACTTTGAACTTTAAAAGGGTGTAAACTTGAGCTTGTTGGCTTGGCTTCATAGCAGGGAACAGCGCAGAAACACGAGACAAGAGAGGTTGACAGGACTTGGCGCTGGCTAACAACATGAGCGTTTATTTCGTAGGTGCACAAATCTATGCGCTTTTGGGAGAAGGAAATAAACAAAAGAGAGAGGGGGAAAAGTCAACGCATGCGTCCCAACTAGTCCATGACGGTGCTATGATCACGTGCGGAGATACTTAATTTCCTTGTCGGTTAGTGCGATCGATGGTGTGCTTACACATGATGGTCCAATGGAATGAATTGCGAGTGCTTCATAGATTTCGCGGGCACGGCTATCACGATATCTGCGCAAGACGCGCGTCTGATCAAAATTAGGACTGCAGCCACAGTAGGCACAGTGAATAGCTAAATTGCTTCCAGTACGCGCCTTGAGGTTGTTCTTGTGTTCTCGCAGACGGTCGTTGATGCAGCGGCCCGTCTGCCCAACGTAAAGCCCTCCGCAGGACGTAGGTACCTCGTAGATCACTTCAGTCTTGCAAGGCACCAAGTGTGTTGCATGATGCTTCTTGCAAGTGGAAGGGCTTTGGCGAGGGGCATTCACCTTCCTGCACAATGAGCCCAGCTTTATCGGTGCCGAAAACACCACTCTTACGTTTGCACGTGCAGCTGCCTTCTTGATTTTGTGCGAAACGCCATGCAGGTATGGGATGACCGCCACCCTTGCCCTGTCCTCTTCAGCACGAGGTCGAACCGTCTTACGGTGCTCCTTCAGGAGGGCTTCTGCCAGCCCCGACAGGAATTGGTCAGGGAAGCCAGCCTTCTTCAACCTGCAGACTTGATTAGTGAAGCTGGAAGTAATTACATGTGGGCAAGACCTTACTAGCGCATTTTTCATAGCAGAGATAGCAATAGCCCGTTTGACCAACTTAGAGTGGTGCGATGAAAATGGAAGGAGGTCCTTTTTTGAACGCGGTGAGTACTCCCAGCAGGTGTGCTCTGCACCAAAGGCTATATTGAGGTCTAGGAAGCATATTTCTCCCCCCTCGGGTAGTTCCCTCGTGATTAAAAGACCGGGAAAGTTCGCACAGAAGCACTCAAAAATCTTGTCGACCTTGCTGCGGCTCTCGGTGGGGTTTGCACAATAAAAAATCAAAAAGTCGTCGACATACCGAAAGATCTTCACCCATGTGGTCGCGTCGGAGGATTCTTGCAGTTGCCTGTCATACCGGGCCAGAAGTAGGTCGCTTAGAACCGGGGCGATGCACGACCCTATGGAAACACCGTCTTTCTGCACATATAGGTGCTCGTCTTGACGGAGAACAGTCGAGCTGAGGTAGAAGGAAAGCAAATACATAAACCTGGAAATGCTGGTCCCTACGGCATTCTGGAAGCGTGTGGCTCCGTGTCTTTCTGTGCCGTCTTGTACAGACGCGGCTAGGGCGGCTTGGGGCAAGGAGTAATACAGATCCTTGATATCGATCGAAAAGGCTTGCACACCCGGAGGACATGAACTTTCCAGGAAGCTAGATACTTCCGACGGTTTGCGGATGAGGAAAGGGTCGTCTACTTCAAGCAACGTGAGGCCTCTCTGCAAGTAGGCACCCAAGCCCCTCTGCCAATTGCCGACTTCTGACACAATCACCCAGAAAGGGGAACCTTCTTTGTGCGTCTTAACAGTGAAGAACGCCGAGAGGCTGAGTTATGATAGCCGCGGGCACGGCTATCATATCGTGATAGCCGTGCCCGCGAAATCTATGAAGCACTCGCAATTCATTCCATTGGCCCATCATGTGTAAGCACACCATCGATCGCACTAACCGACAAGGAAATTAAGTATCTCCGCACGTGATCATAGCACCGTCATGGACTAGTTGGGAAGCATGCGTTGACTTTCCCCCCTCTCTCTTTTGTTTATTTCCTTCTCCCAAAAAGCGTATATATTTGTGCAGTTACGAAATAAACGCTCATGTTGTTAGCCAGCGCCAAGTCCTGTCAACCTCTCTTGTCTCGTGTTTCTGCGCTATTCCCTGCTATGAAATCAACTTTGAAGTTGGCGCTTGTCCCGTGTGCTTATTCTTCGCTTGTGTCCGTGTTTCTTTGCGCTACCTGCCTTAACATGAATTCCCACAAACTAGCCCAGTTATCCCTTCTCGTAAGTAGGCGATCTTTAGTTCTCATTGTAGTAGAGAGACGACAGCTGTGTAGTTGAAAAAAATCTCTCAATGACAACAACTACACACTTAACAGAAAATTGTAATTTGATTTAGGTGGTGGTAATCAACGCAGAAACGCCATACGTCATCTTTCTTTTAGCAAGTATGACGGACGATGCCCAAGGGTTTGATGAGGATACAATAATGCCTTTAGCTAGCATTTCGTTCACTTCTTGAATGACCTCGCTCTGCGGCAGACACCCCATTTGGTCAGCGGTAAATGGGAACAGCATCACCAGTGCTTATGTGGTGCTTTACAAGTGACGTCTGGCCGAGTGGTCAATTGTCGATGTCGAATATGTCGTGGCAGGTTGACAAAAGGCGGCTGACTACTCAGGTTTGAGGTCTGGGGCGATCAGGGGGCATAATGCTTTGTCCAGGCATCTGGCGACAAGGAAGGTCTGAGCAAACGTTGGCTGCAAAAGTGGTGATGTGGTCACCTGATAAGGATCGCAGCGTGGTGATTGAGATTCCTTGAGGGAGCACTTGCTTCACGAAGCTGAAGTTGATAACGGGGATCCGTTATTGATAAAGTTGATCCGGTTAGCGGCTACGATAACGACGGAGTGTGGCCCCGTGATGTCGTGCGCCAGAAGGACATCAGGAATAGGCGTGATGACATAGTCGCCGTCAAACCCGGATGAAGTTGTTACGAATTCAACGAATGTTAGGGCTTTAGGCGGTATGTGGTTGAAGACGGTGGCACAGCGGTTGTTGTGGAGTTCAGGGCGAGTATCTAGCAAAAGAGGAAGATCCAAGCAAACAGTACCGACGAAAGAGTCGATCATGACAGAATGCATCGATAGAAAGTCCATCCCCAAGATGGGGTCGTCAGGGCAATTGTTGAGCACCATGAATAAACAGGAACGTGGTGGCCGGCAGTGCTTATTCAAGTTGTACACATTCCAGTGATGGCAACAGTTCCGCCATCGGCAACGCGTGTGGCTTTTGTTATACAGTAAGAGCTCGTTAATTCAAACTCGAGGAGTACAACAAACTTGTTGGAATCAAGCGGAGTTCAATTAGTGGGTGGGCACTAGAATGAACAGACATCGCGCCTCACCGTGCGGAGAGAACCTAGAGAAGACGCCTCTGGACTCGTTACCGCAAATTAGGGGATACTACACATTTCTGGCAGCTAATTTCATAAATTAAGTTCATGCTCAAGCAGCGAATAGAATTTATTGATCAGTCAGTGATACGCCAGAAACAAGCAGCGACTTGCATTCACGTGAGCAGTGAGCCTTAATGCCAAAATATACGAAGCTATTTGTGCTCCAAAACACGTGCTCCATGGCACTGTTAACGCCATCAAAATTGAAGGTCTTTCTTAGTTTATTTATAGAACAATATTGCAATTGTCCAAGGCGACACGTCTAAAGGCAAACATTGCCTGAATGGGCCGTGCCACCCATACAGCAGTAGCAGCAGACAGATGACCTTTACAACCATAAAATAATGCATGTAAATCAATCACTACACTTGTTTTACACAGATGAAAGTAATGAGTAATTTGGGTGATCATTCTGGGCCGATTTGTGATCATTCTGGGCCGATTTCTGCGAGGAGGGACGAAAGCCAGAAGGCTCTCAGTTCGAATTAACTGTTGTAGATACCAACGCGTTCGAATTATCGGGAGGTTTTCCCCATAGAAATATATAAGGCTGTGCCGCAATCAGGGCGTCAGTTCGAATTAGCAGCAAGTTCGAATTAACGAAGTTTAAATTAACGAGCTTTTACTGTAGCAGGCACGAGTACTTTTTTGTGTCGGCGACAGAGATGAGCACTCATTATGGACACCTCAGCTCCAGTATCGACTAATGTTTTCAAAGAAATACGGCCAACATGCACTTCAATTAGGTTCTTGTTCTTGTTCATAGGGAGCGTCAACGGAGGATTGGGATCAGTCGAAAATGATGCAGCACTACCTCCAGGAGCTGCATGATCTAATTTCCCATCGGAGTTGATACTTAGTCGGTCGGCGTGGAATAGCGGCGTGGTTGGAGTGACGGGAGAACGGCAGCGTTGAGGTGATGGTCAATGAACAGTAGGGTTAGGTGCGTCAGAAGCAGAGTACGTACGGTTGGGCGAACACAAACGAGGGTCTGCATATGTATTCAATTGAGTTAATGGTGATGAGCAAGTAAATCGCAGCAATAATGTTCATGGCTAACCGTCATTTGTGCTACAACATTGCCCACTGTGACCACCTTCAGCAGCAAAGACATGCTCACAGTGCTTGCCGCCAGCTCATGTAATCTGGAAGGCTGTACGAGAGCTTGTTGTACTGGCCTAGACTGCGACACTGGGAAGGGGGAAGTGGAAGCTGAAGTTGCTATGTACTGTGAGTAAGCAGTGTAGAAATTTGGGCGAGTTGGTGAGCATTCATCTTGGTTGAACTGCCTGGTGGGGCAGGACACTAAGAAGGAAGTGAGACAAACAAGTGCAGAAAAGTTTTTGTGAAACTCCAGCCTTTATGTGAAGACTGACTCTATTAATTACAGTAATAAGTATGCACATGTATTTAGAACATGGCGTTTGATTTCGGTAATTTTACAAAAAATTACATTGCCATTTCTTCTGCCTTCTAGTGGATTTATGCAGGTCACTGAAGTTTTATTATCATACAATAGACCAGATTTATAAACATTGTCAGCCACTGCAGTGGCCGGCGGGATTTTGCTGGCATAGCACGGTGAAATACTACCCTTGTATATCGGTGCCGCTTCTTTGGCGAAAGTGCAAGTTGAAAAAAACCTGTCTAAATAAAATGCGAAGCCTTGCCTTTCATTCTAGCAAATTTCATGTTGCACATTGTTAGGATTTGCAATATACTAATTATTTATTAACTGCAAAAGAACCAAAAGCCTAACGATTCTGACCATAAATTACGACAGCATGTACTGCTTCACGTTACTCGAATGCCTAGGCTGCACTGAAAGCACAGACATTATCGCAAGGCTAGTTCCTTTTGATAGTAAACAGATTATGAGTGGAAAATTTATGCATTTTGAAGCATCAGGGAAAGCCGTACTGATTAGCAAATTAGATGTGTATCACGAGGAAATGTCGGGTAGCCTGATGCCATGGATATATAGAAATCTAGGGCTGTCAGCAAAGAGTCGAGAAGCTGTGGGTTAATTAAACCTTTTGGGACATCAGACAAGTATACATGCATGTGTGCATATATTTATTCTCCTAATCATAGTGAAGAAAAATAAAACATGTGCAGCCTAGGAATGCGATAGAAGACGAAGAAGTTAAGAATGCTATGGGCAAGAAGACTTCGTGTCTGATTTATCGCGTTCGCTCACAGTTTTCTTTATTTATGATGCCGAAAACCCCGTGCGGAACGTTTCTTCGCATGGCTCGACGGATCTTCTACTCGTCCACGTTGCGTCGCGGGTGGCGAGAATCGACTGACCAACGAGTGCTTGGCTGATCATTCCTGGAGGAGCCAGACGCCTGCCTACTCAGAGAAGAAGAGCTTGACTCATGGATCGTCTCAAGGCCAAGCGGACAGCTCGACGCTCCCAGAACACCAAGCTACGGCACGAGGCCCGAACGTTGCTTAACGACCCAAATGCCGACATCGCCAAGCTCTCAAGTATTCATGACCGCCTGAGTTCGACTAATCTGGAACTCTCAAATATTAATGCTTCTCTCGAAGAGCACATTCCCGATGAGGAGCTTGAAGCAGAATATAGCGCTGCAGCTGAGTATAACGATCAGGCCATAGGCATGCTGGCTGAATTAGGCTGCCAAATCGCCGCTTTAGACCGTGCTGAAAGCGAGCCGCAAGCAGCAGTTTCTCCTCAGACTAACGACTGTTCAGCCAGGACCTAACGCGACAACCCATTCCGGATTACGACTGCCGAAGCTCAGCATTCCCACTTTTAGAGGAGACGTTCACAACTGGACAGGATTTTGGGAACAGTTTGAACAAACGGTTCATCGCGACGAGACTATATCCCCGACAACAAAGTTCTACTACTTTCGGAATTTCCTCACGGGACAAGCGGCAGCATCTATCGCGGGGTTACCAACGACAGAACCATGTTATACGCACACCGTCGGCATTCTTAAGGAAGGGCTCGGTGACCGAAAGAAGATAGAGCAATATTCCCTGTCAGCCTTAAGAAACCTTCCGCATGTCGTGTTGGGAAACGATGTAAGAGGTCTTAGGAAGTTGTACGACGCGGCGCAGCTCCATATTCGTTGTCTGAAAGCCTTGAACGTACTGACACTTAGTTTTAAATGCGAAGCATTTCTTAGCGAACTTCTGCGACTTTGAGCGTATCTATCTATCTATCTATCTATCTATCTATCTATCTATCTATCTATCTATCTATCTATCTATCTATCTATCTATCTATCTATCTATCTATCTATCTATCTATCTATCTGTCTGTCTGTCTGTCTGTCTGTCTGTCTGTCTGTCTGTCTGTCTGTCTGTCTGTCTGTCTGTCTGTCTGTCTGTCTGTCTGTCTGTCTGTCTGTCTATCTATCTATCTATCTATCTATCTATCTATCTATCTATCTATCTATCTATCTATCTATCTATCTATCTATCTATCTATCTATCTATCCATCTATCTATTTATCTATCTATCTATCTAGCCGCCTACGACTTTGTGCTCTCCTGCCCGTTTCGTTATTCGGATGTGTACCAAAATTGGTCTGTCATAACATGGCCTTATTACGAACATAAATGACAGGTTATATCATGAAAATCATGACAAGCATGTCCTGAACAGCATGATTTACATTCCACGACCTTAGGCTCTTGCGGCCGTTCCGTTAATTTCATATACACCAAAATTGGTTCGGCGTGAGAAGAATTCATGACGAACATGACTGGTCCTAACATGCAAATCATGACGCGCATGTCATGTGCAGCATGATTTACATGACATGGTCTCTGGGTGCTCGCGGCCGTTTAAATGAAGGGATATATACGAAAACTGGTATGACGAAACACTTCTGTATGACGAACATAACTGACACGTGGTAACATGAAAACCATGACATGCATGTCATGTATGCCATCATTTACATGCCACGCTCATGGCGGACTCGCGGTCGTTTCGCTAGATTGATATACACCAAAATTGGGTTTGTGCATGTGACTGTATGAAAAACATGAATAACAGGTCATAGCATGAAAACCATGACATCCATGACATGTATGTCATGATTTACATGCCACGCTCATGGTGCATTTGCGGCCGTTTCGCTTGCATGATATACACCAAAATTGGTATTGCGCGACACGACCGTATGACGAACGTAAGTGAGAGGTGGTAACATGAAAATCATGACATGCAAGTCATGTACAACCTGATTTACATGCCACGCTCATGGTGCGCTAGCGGCCGTTTCAGTAGATCGATATACACCAAAATTGGTATTGCGCGAAGTGACTGTATGAAGACCATGAATAACAGTTGGTAAGATGAAAACCATGACATGCATGTCATGTATGTCATGATTTACATTCCACGCTCATGATGCATTCGTGGCCGCTTCGCTAGCTTGATGTACACCAAAATTGCTATTGCGCGCAGCCACGGTATGAGGAACGTAAATGAGACATGGTAACATGACAATCATGACATGTACGACATGATTTACATGTCATGGTCATGGCGCATTCGTGGCCGTTTCGCTTGCATGATATACACCAAAATTGGTATTGCGCGACGCGGCTGCATGACGAACGTAAATGAGAGGTGGTAACATGAAAACATGACATGCAGGTCATGCACGACATGATTTGCAAGCCACACTCATGATACATTCGCGGCCGTTTTCCTAGCTTGATATATACCAAAATTGGTATTGCGCGACGCGACTGTATGACGAACATAATTAACAGGTGGTAACATGAAAAACGTGACATGATGTTATGTATGTCATGATTTACATGCCGTGCTCATGGTGCATTCGCGGCCGTTTCGCTAGCTTGATATACACCAAAATTGGTATTGCGCGAAGCGACTGTATGACGAACGTAAATGAAAGGTGTTAACATGAAAATCATGACATGCATGTCATGTATGGCATGATTTACATGCTATACTCGTGGTGCACTCGCGGCCATTTCGCTCGTTTGATATACACGAAAATTGATATTGCGCGATGTGACTGTATGACGAAGATAAATGAGGTCTTAACATGCGAATCATGTTAAGCATGTCATGTACCATATGATTTAAATGCCACTGTCACGGTGTGCGTCCGGACGTTTTGTTATCTGGATATATACCAAACTTGGTATGGCACGACACGAGTGCGTGATGAACATAGGCGACAGGTTATGCATTGTATATACCACAGTATGCGTTTCATTGGCATGGTGTTTACTAGATTGTGCATGCATGCGTGCATGGCAAACATGCGATATATGGTGGACTAGATGCCATGGCATGAATGATTTCATTTGGCTCAAAGACAAACAATGCGATGTATGCAGCTCTTTGCTGGCTGCTTCGCATTACGTCGATTCCCACAGTGCGTGGGATCTGCCGAATTTTTTCGGCAATGCTTGTTGACATCCTGCGAAAAGCCTTGCCGGGCGCCATCGTCCTGGCGTTTGTTCGCGAAAAACGAAGAGAGACATTAAGAAGTCCTCCCATTGCAAACCCTGTAGGTAATGTGTCGGAACAGGCACTCGTTACTGTGTCTTCGGAAGGCGAGCTGAACGACCTGCTCAACTTCACTAGGGTGGAGTTAGAAAGCCGAGAGTAGTGTTTCTTACTGACTCCAAGAGAGCCAAAGGTGAACGTTGAAAAGTCAAGAGATCATCGTACCGATTCTTTGCTGCATAAAACTGCTGTGGCAAAACGCAAATGCTTCTTCTGCAGATCGGATAAGCATGGTACCCGCACCTGTGACTCCAAGAAATCTCTGGGCTTGAAGAAGCAGCAGCTACTCAAGGATAATTGCTGCTTCACGTGTACGTCGCGAGGGCATGAGGCAAGGTTTTGTCAGGTAAAGCTGACTTGCTCGCTTTGCCATGGACGACATGCCTCCAGCATGTGCGGCCCGACTTACAAGAAGCCAGAGAGTAGCGGTAAATCTGACAGTACGACCGCATTTGTACCGTCTAACACAATAATGCGAAGTAATCAGTCGTCGTGTCTTATGTCTAACATGGAGAATGGTGCATTCCTGCAGACTTTCCGTGATTCGGTCGGTCACGACGCTAAACGTACATATATCGGAGGTATCTTGGACGGGATCAGCCAGCGATCATTCATCAAAAAATACATCGCAAGGAAACTACGACTGAAGGTCGTCAGCCAGATAACAATTGCACTCAGCACTTTTGGAACAGAGACTCCATGACATGTGGAAAAGGTCAGTATCATGGAAGTTCCGCTGCGCAGCCAGCACAGATCTCAAATCTGCACCGTGCAAGCCATCACGGTACCAGTTATCGGCCCCGATGTTTCTGCACTATCGGACGACAACAAATTTGTGAGACAGCTGCGACTTGAAGGAAAATTAATCGCTGATGAATGATGCTTCCTTGGAGTGGATGCAGAACGCGGACCGTCCTTACTCATCGGGTGAGATCACCTATGGCAGATAATGACCAGCGAACTAGTGCGATGCACTGATACAGAAGGATTGGTAGCTATGAATTCATTCTTCGGATGGACTCTCCAAGCACCAATCCGGTATACAGCATTCATGGAGCGTGATACAAACCTGATGGTCTGTGTGGTACGAGTAGATACCTCTTCCGACGAAGAGGCAACCTCACAAATTTTGCAGTCATTTTGGCAACTTGAAGCGATGGGTATTACTTACCAGTGCGACTCCACCCCGTACCAGACTCTCGAGCGATTCTGAAAGACAATCAATAAATGCCATGGAAGGTGTACCGTTGGACTACCATGGAAAGAAGAAGGTCAAGAACATTTACTCGGAGACAATCGTAATACAGCTCTCAATCGACTGCAGAAGGTAGTGAGAAGGTTATCTCTACATGATGGCCAACATCAGCGGTATGATACGGTCGTAAGGCAGAACCCTTTGCTCGCACACGCAGAGTTAGTGCCCGAAAGAGTTCCTGATGACCAAGCAGTCTACTATATGCTTCATAGAGAAGTAATTAAAGAGGAGTCATTGACTACAAAGTTGCAAGGAGTGTTTGACGCGTCGTCTCACGAACGGGGTGTGACATCCTTCAACGAGTGTCCGGACAAAGGAGAGAATCTAAATCCGGAACTGCTCGGGATTTTGATATGCTTTCGCTAGTCCCCCATTGCTATTAAGTCGGATATCGAAAAGGTGTTCCTTCAAATGAAGATACAGAAGTTTGAAAGAGATGCATTACGTTTTCCGTGGTTCGATAAGGTTCCCGTTAGCCCAAGCCATGACATTGTGGAAGGGCATATGACACGGGTGCCCTTTGGGTCGACGTCAAGTCCATTCCTTCTGATGGCGATTATTCATCATCACTTGGACAATGTACCGTATAAAGACAAGACATATTATCCGCTGTCCTGAAGAAATCCTTTTATGTCGTAGATTTGCTAACCGGGGCAGACACTTTCGAAGAAAGTTTAGACATCTACCAGCGATCGAAAACAATTACGAGAGGTGCCGGCATGAACCTGCGTAAGTGGAAAACAAATGAGAAGCGGCTGCAAGAAGTGTTTGATAGAAACGAGCAGCAAATAGATGAGTCACAGAAGACATGTTTTAAGCATGCAGTCGGACACAACGAATGATCTCTTGGAAGTCTCGCCAAGTTATCTGCTCCGGTAGCTGAATCAAGCCGAAATTGACACGAAATGCACGCTACTTAGAACTGCTTCGAGAATTTTCGATCCCCTTGGCATATTCTCTCCGTTCACGATGACAGCAAAGCTGTTGTTTCAACGATTGTGGATTTTAAAGAGTCCTTGGGATGAAGGCCTGCCTGTAGAGATATAGACGCAATGGAAGGAATGGAGCTCCCAAGTTGTCCAACTCCCTTCTCTGAAAACCCCGCGATGTGTAAGAGATGGCCTGAGGGCAGAGATAGTGTCGAATGAACTTCCAGTCTTCCCTGACGCCAGCTTGAAAGCCTACGGAGCTTTCGCTTACTTGAGAACGGTCGACATCCTTGGCAACTGTCTATGTCACTAGTAGCAGCCAAATCACGAATAGCGCCGATAAACGCAATTACACTGCCAAGACTAGAGGTCATGGCAGCATTCTTAGGAACAAGGCTAATGAAGTGCACACGGTCGTCGTGGGATTCAAAATTTACTCACTGTGTCATGTAGGCTGACTCGATGATAGTGCTGAGTTGGATACGTGGCGAGCAGGAAAAGCTAGCCCAATTTGTCAGAAATAAAGTGAGAGAGATCGTAGACACCACAGGACTAGATGCGTGGTGGTATTGACCAGGTGAGCACAATGCAGCCAACTTATTACCTCAAGGGACATCTGCTCAAGCCTTGCATCAGATCAATGACTGGTGGAAGGGTCCTAGGTGGCTGAATCAGCCAAGATGGACGTGGCCTACAGAAGCAGAAGGATTTCCTATTTCCGGCAAAAACGTGGAGCCAATGTGCGAACCGCCAAGCGTTATTCTTCATGTACAACCACAAGAGGAAATGTTGATTGACATCACTAAGTTTAGCAGTCTGCGAAAGCTTCTGCGTGTCACAGCTTGGATACTCCGATTTGTAAATCGAAGTCATAGATTTTCTATATTGAATGCGGCTACGATATCCGCAGAAGAGATCGTGAACTCCGAAAAGTTTTGGATTTGTCGCATCCAACGAGAGGCTTTCTTTACGAACATAAAGCTGATCTTGAAAGGAGAAGCTGCTCATAAACTCTCAGCTTGAAGAGGCCTGCATCTTTCGTCGATGAGCATAAACAACTTCCACTCGGAGGGCGACTGGAACGAATGGACACTACATATGAGGAGAAGCATCCCATTCTTTTATCGAGACACAACCACTTTACAGTGTTGGTAATTATGGAAGCTCAATGCAGAGCGTTACATGGAGGCATTGCAAGTACCATGGTACAAGTTCGCCAGCGCTTCTGGATTATTCGTGCTCGCCAGGAAATCAAACGAGTTATAAACGCGTGCTCTCTGTGCAAGGGGTATCGCACGAATCCAGCGAAAGTGCAGTATGCTCCACTGCCACTTGATCGACTTGTCTCTCTAAGGCTGTTTGAAGTAACTGGGGTCGAATTTGCAGGACCTCTTCATTTAAAGCGAAGGACCGTTGCTGATACAGTCGAACACGGATACATGGAACTCGAAGGGGGTCGCGAATGAGTTCGATATATGAAAAAGTTTGATATAAAAAATACAGGTCCCGAGACCTTACCAGTGGCGGACGATCACTCACAATCGGCGCATTCAAGAATGAGAACTACTTCCACATACACGATGCAACAGTATGTTTCATTTGCGTGGAAGAAAATCAATTATCTTGGTCTGCTTCTTTGTCTTCGAAATGAAGTTGAAGACGCTGGCCTCGATCTTATCGAGGCTGTCCAGGTGCGACAGCCCGGTTCCCTCCATGTCGCCGCAACAACGGCGAATCAAGCCGAATTAACGCTGCCGCTACTTCAGCGGTGGAGTACGCGCGTGTAGCCGCCGCCTCGTCCGGACGATCTTCGTCGCCACTTGAGCTGTCGGCCTGAGCATCTTGGGTCCCTGCGACCGCAGCTACAATGTCTTCGTCAGCGAGGCTCGCAACAGCCTGAACATTGCAGTCCGCTTCGTTCGCAGACACTTCGGGTGGTACGGCAGCCGGGAAGAGGGACGACAACTCGCGAAACGCGTCGTCTATGCAGTCGTCGTCGCAGTCTTGACCGGTTTCCGCAAGTTCTGCCGTCACTAAGCCTGCCTTCTGGAAGCAGTTGGCCACAGTGTCCGTCTTCACGTCTCGCCAGGCGCCCGTCATCAGTGGAATGGTACCGAGCAGGTCAACCTTCAGCTCGGTGCCCATGCGGCGGTTGACCGGCAGCCTATCAAAGAGTCGCCTCCTGTAGCCCACCTTGAAGGACTTGATGATGCCCTGGTCGAGCGGTTCCAGCTTCGCTGTCGTGTTGGCCGGCAGAAACTTCAGCTCGATGTTTTTGAGCTCGTAGGTGGTGTGGTGGGCCGTCATTCTGTGCAGTCATTCTGTGAACAGCTGACGCGTCATCCACGCTTTTTGTTCGATGCGTAGTGAACGGGGAGCTGCTTAGAGTTCTTGAAACAGCGTGGTGCCCTTGCTTTCCTGATCACGAAGGGCTGGAGCTTCCGAGACCCATTCATGTTGGCTGCCAGCAGAACGCTCACGCGGACTTTACTCATTTTGCCGCCATGACACGTGCTACCCCTGATATCAAGAGTCTTGCTTGGCAGCATTTGCCAAAATAGACCGGTCTCGTCGGCGTTGAAGATTTCCGCAGGTGGAAACTTCGCGGAGATTTCCGGCCACTCCTTTGTCATCCACTGCTGGACGCCCTGGCTGCTTACGGCTTCGCTTTCGCCAGAAATTGTTTTGCCGACGATGCTGTAGCGTGCTTAAATCGGTGAAGCCACCAGGTGTTGTCGGCAAAATTGTCTTCACCGTGTGCAGCAGCAAACCATTTGGCCTTAGCCATCAGCACTGGGCCATCCACAGGAATGTTCTTCGCGCGCACTTCTAAGAACCAGGCATAAAGTGCCTGTTCTACTTTCCCGTGGGCAGGAGCACGCACATGACAGGCTCCTGACATTCGCTGATCTGCCGCCTTTACCTTGATATCTGCCTTGTTCTTCAACAAGGTGCTCAGCGTGATCCGTGGTATCTCGATGTCGTCCACCGCCGCCGAACTTTTTTTCGCCCGCCTCAACACGCTGTATGGCTTTCAACTTCGACGCAAGGTCAAGGTTCTTGCGCTTCTTGACGCTGGACATTGCTACACGAGAAGTGGAAAATTCAAGCAGTCCGCAGCGCCTTTCTACAGCACGCACAGCACGCACGCAAAAGAGGAATGCGGTGGTATGCGACAACTCACGGAAGTGGACTCCGTCAACAGTGCTCGCGATCAGTAGCGATGACTGCCCGGGCTACTGCGAGGGCAGCAGCGATGTACGAAAGGCGCGAGCTGTGGTTGGCTGAGCAAATACGAAAGGCGCGGGTTGTGGTTGGCTGATCCAACCTCACAAAACAGCAACAAAAAAGAAAGAAAAGGCGAAAGGAGGAAGCCGCGGGCTCCTTCGTTCCTGCTCTAAAAAAAGAAAAGGCGAAAGGAGGAGGTCGCCGGCTACTACTTCATTCCTGGTCTTGGTGGTTCGGGAGGAAAAGGAAAAAAAAGGCACCTAATTTCTGTCTGCCTTTAGGCGACACGGCGCAGTGGCTTATAGGGGTGGGGTAAGAGGGGATAAAAGAAAAGTAGAATGAAATAGGGAAGGAAGTGATCGGAAGTCGACAGGCGCGACGAAGAGAGAAGAGGACAGGAAAGATTGGGGAGCCGGTCACAGGAGTTCACCGACGGCGCCACGTTTCAGCCAGGGGCACGATGCACGTCGGTGACGAGGCGGCGAAGGCCCCGCCGATGAGAGGTGCACGGCATGGCGGTCGAGGCAGTCGTCAGACAGCGTCGCCGGCGAGAGGCACGAGCGCGTCGTGAACGGGCGAGTGGGGCATCGCGGGCGACACGTCCGTCTCGCGTGAAATCCTCCGAGCAACTCCGAGCCCACGGTAACGCGGAGAAAGCATGAGAAAGAGAGAGAGAGGACAAAAAAAGCCGTTCCGCAAGTTGGAGAATGCGCCGAACAGGAGTACAGTCTGAGCCCTCTCGCCCTCACGTTTTTCGAGTGTATCGCGTGTCGGCGCACGCGCGGTGCCGCGAAGGTCGCGGGGCGTAGCGAGTGCCGAAGCGCGCCTTCCAGCTCGCGCGGTGTTCGATATATCCGATGGCGGGTAAAAATACCGTTCGATATGAACGTGCAAATTTCTGTACTTTTACAGAGGATTTTCAAGGGGATAATTTACGAGTTCGATATAGCCGAAAATTTTATATATATTCGGGTTCGATATATTCGTGTTCGACTGGACAACCTGCAAAGGATACATTTTGTTGTTCACATGCGCCACCACCCGAGCAGTGCACCTGGAATTGACGAACGGGCTTTCTACTGAAACCTTCCTTCTGGCATTCCGAAGATTTCTAGCTCGAAGAGGAGTACCACTGTCGCTATACTCGGACAACGCACTGACCTTCGAAAAGGCTTCACGAGACATGAAAGAAGTATGGGAGGCCATGAAAAGTTCTCCTATTGTGTCCTTCCTTGCCACCTACCGCATACAGTGGAAGTTCATTGTGAAAGGGCGCCTTGGTGGGGAGGTTGGTGGAAGAGGTTAGTCCGGTCAATCAAGTGTTCACTATACAAAGTGCTTGGCCAGAGCCACCTCAACAGCGAAGAGGCCGAGACAGTACTACTTGAAATGGAAGCAGTGATCAATTCACGACCTTTGACGTATCCGTATACTGACGCAGCAGAACGTTCGCCAATATGCCCCGCCCATTTTCTGGTCGGAAATTCATTGACTGCTTCGTTGGGGCCACATAGCTCCGAATATGAAGCCAGGTGCGCTCAAGATACAACGTGAGACCTTACTAAGAAGTTGAGGTACCGTCGAAAACTGTTTGACCACTTGTGGATACGATGGGCAAAGGAGTACCTGCTAGAGATGCGCAACCTTCACCGCTATCCATCGCGTACTAGCAAGTGCATAAATGTGGACGACATCGTTCTTGTCGAGAAGGCCTGCATTTCAAGGTGCATCTGGCCCCTTGGACGTGTGGTAGAAGTTTTTCTGGGTCAAGACAGTGTAATACGGGCCTGTCGAGTCAAGACGCAAAACGGCAACTTTGTGCGGAGACCAGTGCAGACGCTCTACAAACTCGAGATAGCCTGCAACTATTTCGGGCGGGAGGATGAAGAAAACTAATAAGCGTGCGCAGCTTAGGAATGCGAGAGAAGACGAAGAAGTTAAGAATGCTATGGGCAAGATGGCTTCGTGTCTGATTTATCGCGTTCACTCATAGTTTTCTTTACATCGTAAAGTGCTCGTGTTTAGTGACTTAAAATGTGTGTTTGAAAATGCGTGACTAGCAACTGCTCCAAAAGGCTGACTTGCTACTCGAATGTGAGGTTTTAGCTGCTCCAGAAGCTGTGCCAAATTGGTTACGATCGATCACATCACTAAGTACACATTAAACCATGCCATTTGAAAGGGCCTCGTGATGGCCATGTCCCTGTTGGTAGTTTCATTTACAATGAAAAGCAGTAAAAGTGAATTATACTATACTGCAGATCCTGCCCAATCTTTTTGAAATTTTAGTCGCCAGCCTACTGAAAGCCAGAGTTATAATGGTTGACATAGAAAGTAGGAAGAGATAAGAAACAATACTTTCCACCAGAACAGAAGTGGCAAATCTGGGCCTTTCATCCAATGAAGGTCAGAGAATATCAAGCCAAAACACGTTCATTCGCGAATGACATAATGCGGCGCTAAAACACACACACCACAAAGTAAGGAACACAAACCGACGGGACAGGCGCTACTCACAACTTTAATGAAGAATACAAGATTGTGGCACATATATACACATCCCAATGCGCAAACGCAACGTCACAAACCATAGGGGGCGTATCATATTGATACTGGACTTTCGACGAAGGGTGAAAGAGAAGAAGGAAGAAGTAAAGTTGGATTCTGGGCTAAGCCTTCCGCGACCATCCATCATCCCACCTTGTAAAATAAACATCTCTCACCGTAACAGAATTGGTGGAGAGTGCTGGGTAACGCATTGTAGCCCCGAGAAAGTACGGCGGAAGACAAACCACTGGAGCTTCGCCGAAGCCGCAGACTCGCAGGACTTCCGCCACTGCCAACCATGATGAACACTGACGGTGACATCCCGCCGCCTCAGCCTACCACCCCTGGACAACACTACAGAGAGCCACGCCCGTTCTCTGGGAAACCTGGAGAGGACGTCGAAGAATGGCTCAAGCACTACCGGCGGGTGAGTCTTTATAACCATTGGGACACTGCCAGCCAGCGGAACAATGTACCACTTTTCCTTGAGGGAACAGCGTTGATGTGGTACGAGAATCATGAGGAGAATTTGACAACGTGGGCAAATTTCGTCGACGAGATCAAGAAGTGCTTTGGCGACCCGACCATGAAAAAGAAGCGGGCCGAGCAGACGCTGAGCCAACGTGCTCAAGTCCCAGGCGAGACGTGTACCATGTACATAGAGGAAGTCCTCAAGTTATGCAAAAGTGTGGACCCAGTCATGACTGATGAGGATAAGGTGGGGCATCTCCTCAAGGGAATTGCTGAGGATATCTATCACTACCTCATCGGCAAGGATGACTTGCAGTCGGCGAATGACATCATCCGACACTGCCGGACGTTCGAGGCCCTTAAAGCTCGGCGTATTTCGGCAAAGTTTGGTCGACTCCCCAACGTCACCACTGTCGCGAGCATCGACGTGGGCCCTCCGTCCAGTGATCTGGCGTCAACTATACGACAAATAGTACGCGAAGAACTTGATCGACGGGACGCTGCTGCTACTTCGATAGCACATGTCCGCGGTGCTTTCCCGCCGTGCGGCCCCCTGCCTGTATCCATCAATGCTGCGGGCTTCGACGACGCAAGGACGCCGGTACAGTCGCGTCGTCATACTCATATTTATGAGCCGCCAAACGACAGCATCAGGAGGTCGCCCACCGACATCACAGCGTGGCAAGATCATCCCGCTGACTGCCTTCAGCAGCGTGTGGTGCGTGAAGCGCCTGTGTGTTTCCAGTGTGGCGTTCGTGGACATATAGCCCGCTTCTGCCCGGAGCGACGTCGGGCGCCTCTACCGCAGTATGAACGACCCCCTGCATCCTCACGTCGCACAAGTACACGTGGTGACTATCGCTGGCCACCGAACAGCTACTACCGAAACGACATCCAACAGAGCTACCGCAGCGATTCGCCTGCTTCTGTGCGGAGTGTGACGCCGCCAACCTCCCGCCAGCGTCGATCACCATCACCAGGTCGTCGGCGTCTCACCTCTCCTCCGCCGGGAAACTAGGCGCCGCGGCCGATGGAGGTGAGGTCGCCGGACATTTTTCACTGCACGAAGATATGCCTCCGCCAGTTTCCATGTTACAGAATAAGGTCCGTGTTCTTATAGATGGTGTTCCCACTTCAGCTTTAGTCGACACGGGAGCAACTGTTTCCGTTATGAGCAGCGATTTTAAGACTCGACTCGGTCAGAAAGTGATGTTCTCTTGGGGAACCAACACAACGTTTCGTGCAGTGAGTGGGGAACCATTGCGCCCAGTGGGAGTGTGCACTGCAACTGTTACTTTCGGCGCAAAATTGTTCCAGGCAGAGTTCGCAGTTCTTGGGAATTCTACTCATGACGTTATCCTGGGGATCGACTTTCTGAAAGAATGCGGAGCCACCGTAGACTGCGCTGCCGGCGAAGTTTTACTGTCTGCTTTTTGTGAGGAGGCCACGCGCGGCCAACAGACAATTGCAGTCGTTGATGACATAATGCTGCCGGCGCAGTCCATAGTTGGAGTGCCTGTTGACGTTTGTGGTGTCGCAGCGGATAAAACTGATGTTATTGTTGACCCGATCCAGCTGAGCTGTGCTAAGAAGGATGTGCTGGTACCGCGTTGTGTGATTTCTGCGAGCAGTGGAAAATCCGCGCTATGGGTGATCAACTCCTCTTTCGAGCCGGTTGTACTGCCTAGTGGAATGCGGCTGGCTGTGTTTGAAGTAGACCCAAGAAGCAACGTCAACATCGCGGTCATTAGCGACGACAACAAAGATGCATCCCATGTGGCCCGCCCTAGTGATGACATATTTATGGGCATGGTGAACAAGTCGCTATCGCCAGAGAAGAGACAAGCGTTAGTTAGGATTCTCTCCAACCATGCATCCGTCTTTGATTTCGCACTGAATGGCCACGGAGTTTCTGCACCACCTTCACGCACTCGCCATGTGATTGATACTGGTTCCGCCCATCCTATCCGCCAGGGACCGTACAGGGTATCTCCGTCTGAGCGTAAAATTATTGCTGAGCAGGTGGAAGAAATGTTAGCAAAGAAAGTGATTCAGGAGTCATCTAGCCCCTGGGCGGCGCCTGTTATACTTGTAAAGAAGAAGGATGGTTCCTGGAGATTTTGTGTAGATTACCGGCGGCTGAACTCTGTCACAAAAAAAAGACGTATATCCGCTTCCCCGAATTGACGATGTTATCGATTGTCTGCACTCTGCTTCGTATTTTTCTTCTGTAGACCTGAGATCTGGATATTGCCAAATTCCCATGCACTCTGCCGACAAGGAAAAAACAGCGTTTACAACTCCAGACGGTCTATTTGAGTTTAATGTCATGCCATTTGGTTTATGTAATGCTCCTGCCACATTTGAGCGCTTTATGGACACAGTTCTCCGTGGCTTAAAATGGGAAATATGCCTTTGTTATCTTGATGATGTCATAATTTTTGGCCGCACGTTTGAGGAACACAATCGTCGACTTGACGTTGTTCTCACGTGCCTTGAGAAAGCAGCACTTACCTTGAATTCAAAGAAATGTCATTTTGGTGATCGTGAGACTATAGTTCTTGGACATCTCGTAGACAAGCACGGCGTTCGACCTGGTCCCCATAAAGTCACCGCAGTCAGCAGCTTCCCTCAACCACGCTCGCTACGAGAACTTCGAAGCTTCTTGGGCCTGTGTTCATATTTCTGGCGTTTTGTTCCTAACTTCGCTGATGTCGCTCAACCCCTTACTCATCTGCTCAACAAAGACGTGCCTTACCAGTGGACGAAAGAATGCGAGTCATCGTTTTCTCAGCTGAAGTTTCTACTCACTTCCGGGCCTATTCTTCGCCATTTTGACGCATCAGCCCCAACTGAGGTGCACAGTGACGCCAGTGGAATTGGTATCGGCGCAGTCTTAATTCAGCGTCACGGAGCTGTCGAACATGTCATTGCCTACGCAAGCCGTTGTTTGAGTAAAGCTGAGCGCAATTACACCGTTACAGAGCAAGAATGTCTGGCGGTCGTCTTTGCCGTGCACAAGTTTCGCCCGTACGTCTATGGCCGCCGATTCGCTATCGTCACAGACCACCACTCACTCTGTTGGCTCACTGGTCTCCGTGATCCTTCCGGCCGTCTTGCACGTTGGGCCTTACGTTTGCAAGAATATGACTTTGATGTGTGCTTCAAGAGTGGCCGCCGTCACGCGGACGCTGACTGCCTGTCGCGACTTCCCCTTCCCACGACTGAATGTGACGCCGACAATTTAGACGACTGTCTGGCAGCTCTTGACTCGCCGTTTCCAAATTTGGCCACCTTCCATGCTGAACAACGCAAAGACCATAGTCTGGCTCCTTTCCTCTCATCTGCCACCAATAAGCCGCATCAGTCCCCTTTCGTTATACGGGATGACATTCTTTACAAGCGAAATTTTGCTGCACAGGGGGCCCGCCTACTTTTGGTTGTCCCAAAGGCTTTGCGACCCAACGTGCTGCAAGCTATGCACGACGACCCTACATCCGGGCATATGGGATTTGCCAGGACCTATCGCCGCACACTGGAACGTTTTTACTGGCCACGCATACGTCAAGATACAGCTAAATACGTCGCTAGTTGTGAGCATTGCCAAAGATACAAACGTCCAACTAGCGCGCCGCCGGGACTTCTCCATCCCATACCGCCTCCGTGTTTCCCCTTTGAGGTCGTCGGTATTGACTTGATGGGTCCTTTTCCGCGATCGATCACTGGGAACCGCTGGATTATAATCTGTCTTGACCACCTCACTCGTTATGCTGAAACCGCAGCCATCTCTACCGCAACGGCCGATCACGTTTCGGACTTCATGCTACGCTACATCATCCTCCGGCATGGGTCGCCCCGCGCGATTATCAGTGACCGTGGCCGTCAGTTCGTCGCCGACGTCGTAGAAGAGCTCCTCCGCCGGTCTGCTTCCCAGTTTCGTCACGCCACTTCGTACCATCCTCAGACCAACGGACTGACTGAGCGCGTCAACAGGACGCTCGTTAACATGCTTGCTATGTACGTTGACTCCAAGCACAAGAACTGGGACGCTATTTTACCTTTTATGACTTACGCTTACAACACTGCGCTGCATGAGACCACCGGCTTTAGCCCGTTTTACCTTCTCTACATCCGCCCGCCACGCACTACTCTCGACACCATTCTCCCGTTTTCGGATCAGGAAACGCCACCTCTTGCAGAGACCCTCTGTCACGCAGAGGAAGCAAGGCGCATCGCACGTCTCCGGACTTTCGCATCCCAAGACCGTTCGAAGGCCCGCTACGATAAGCGACATCGACATGTCTCGTACAGTGAAGGAGATATGGTGTGGCTGTGGACTCCATACCGCAAGCGTGGCTTGTATCAAAAGTTTCTGGCCCGCTACACAGGTCCCTTCGTCGTTTTGTCGCGCCTTAGCGACGTTACGTACGTCGTCTCACGGCTCACATCAACCGGCCGTCGCTCCAGAAGAACTGACGTCGTGCATGTCGCCCGTTTGAAGCAATTTCATGCGCGACACTGATTGACTCGCCCGGTGGGCATCGTCTGCAACGGGGGAACTGATACTGGACTTTCGACGAAGGGTGAAAGAGAAGAAGGAAGAAGTGGAGTTGGATTCTGGGCTAAGCCTTCCGCGACCATCCATCATCCCACCTTGTAAAATAAACATCTCTCACCGTAACAATATCAAAGATTTGAAAAAATTGTGTTCCGCATTGTACAGGAAGACTGACGTCTGACTGACGCAATCATCATTCTTCTCTTTGATGTAGAAAGCCTCGAGAAGTTCACGCGCCGTTTTATCATGGCTTCTGCCCAGAATCCTCACATCATTAAATCTTGGCACACTAGAGCAGGTCTTACAATGCGCCGAAAGGTGCGCAGTGAAATCCTTGTTTAGATTGTTTGCGTGTTCCCTCATGCGGTCATTAACACATCTGCCCGTTTGTCCCACATAGGACTTCCCACAAGTTAGTGGTATTTCATACACCACCCCCGTCGCACACCGAGTGTATGCAGTACCCATATTTGAAATGATCTGCCTGCCGAGGTGTTCCAATGCTGTATTAGTTGGTTTTTCTTCAGTGAATTCGATTGTTCACGTTAATAGGTTTCATGGCCTTCCTTACACTTGTCATGCACCTTTGCTATGCGGTAATTCTTCTTTGTTTTTTAAAACTAGCTGTGTTCTTTACTCCTAACTTGTGATGCGCGAGGACATTAAGATGCTGTGTATGTCAATTTTCAGATGCAATCTCGCACTCTTTGCTGTGATTTCTCCTCTCATATCCTTTTCCCTTGTTTTCTGAACAACTAGGTGTGTAATAGTATTCTTTGCTTGCTTTTGATAAACCAGCTATGTCATTCAACATTTACTTTGTCGTGTGCAGTGCCGAGTGCTGTCACATGCAGCAGTAAGGTTCCGTACACGACAATTTCTCTGATGTATTCTCATGTTCTTTCATTTATTCTTGCATAGTTTTATATTCACTCCTGCCCAAGACCGGCGGTACGTACGAGATAACTAAATAAAACAAACAAGCAAATGAATAAATTAATAAATTAGATTTTCAGGTTCAAGTGTGTGCTTACCAAGCTGTATCGTATGCCTAGTGATACCTCCAAGGCAAGACTGATATTGAAAAACATTTTCTTGGGGGTGGTGATGCTTACTGAATAACATGATACCATGAATAAGATCACTAGGAGAAAGATTAAGACTAACTCTAAGCTGCACACAGACCATAAAGAAAGCTACATCGGGTGGACCGTGCATTTGCATGAACCGGACGAAGGAACACGCTATTTAAGGAAAGGGTAGGAGCACATATCTTTCTGTGAATGGCGTTCTGGTGCAATAATATGGCATCAGTGCAAGGCATTAGAACACACAGTTTGTTCCAAAATTTAACACCGCTTGACGTATTGTGGTGTTCTAATCCTGCTTCAAGTAAAAGATGTTCAGCCTTGTCGTCTAACATGGTATTTTAAATAGGATCCTGGAAGTGTCATTTCAATGTGGTCATGACATTGTCTTGGATAACATGTGTTGTGAAGTACTCTTCTCTCAGAGTCATTTCTTTCAAAACATATCACAGTCTAGGAAAGCTTCCTGCACTTAATGCTTCTTTGTGGGCTAGTTGGTTTTGAAGCACAGTGAAATGATAAACGGCGTGAAATGGCACAGACAGGAGACAGACATGTGCACTGACTCGCAAATGATTTCATTTTCAGAAGTGCACGAAATATAATGTTTTATTTATTTTTTTATTGCGTGCACATGTCTGTCTCCTTTTGTCTGTGTCTTATCATACTGTCTATCATTTCAATATGCTTCCTGCCAGTTTTTTTTTTCATGCAAAACATATTTGCAGTTCATTTGTCATGTCTATATCAACAACACTCTTGCGTAATATGTTCAGTGACAGTAATAAAAAGAATGTGTACAATATTTCTAATAACTGTGTCTGGAAATATCATGTGTGTCATGTATACTGTCCGATTATGTTTTTGAATTCAATAACCAACTTTTGTTTGAGAATAATACGCTTTTTTGCAACATTCATGTTACATGGGCAACAATGGACACTACTACTTGCACTGTATATCTGATTCAACATGACAGAGATATGCATCGAAGCTGGCATGTACCGTTTACTGCTTCCTATTTCAATTTTTCCAAACAGCACAAAACTTTTTTGGACGTTAGTTTAACCATAAGTCTATGAGAACAGATCTGCACTACCTACTTTTAATGTGATAGAGTGATCGAAGGCTTTGAAATTTTACGGATTGGCAAAGAGATAATCGGACAGGCTAGGTTAATATTTTTCGAAAGACGATTTATCTTCACCGTGTATTTTTTACTGCTAAATGTAGACAGCATCCCGCTAGTCGGCGAAAGAAAAAAAAAGGCACCCGCTATGCGCATCTCAGCGTCCTTCCTAATGCGTATACTTCCATCTAGCGAACAGCAAGGCTCCAAGCGCTATTACTACATGCGTTTTATAAGCAGTGTACCCAACAGCGCGAGAGCTCCCTATTGCAAAACCCAGCGCCACTGGGTACCAGCGTCCAGTGCCATGCCTGATTATGGGCCCAGCGTCGCGCTGGATACTGGGCCGCTGGAGCGGCGTTTTACTGGGAGGCGCTGGGTACTCAAGCGCAAAACGGCTCTACAGCGTTAAAACGGCGGTGCCTATGTGCCCTACATCAATATATTAGTAAATAAAGTCATATAGAAAGCATTAGTGCAATAAAAAAAAAGCCGTATGAAAAAAAAAAAAAAACTACACCACCAGGATTCGAACTCGCCACCTCTCAATCACCAAGCGAGTACTCTACCACTGCGCCACGCTGAAACACGTCAATATCGCTGTAAAAGGGCTAGTCAATACAGTAAGAGAGCGTTTCGTTTCATATTTCCCTGTCGCGTATACAAGGAAGACGCGATCTTCCTTTCCAAATCACGCTTGCTTCTTTATTAGACACAAACAAAGGGTGGCCGGAAACGAATGAAATGCCTAAAATGGGAAGAGCGCTAGGTTTCTTTGAGAATTCCCGTTTTAACTCCGAAAAATATCAAATGGATCGAGGACCAGCGTACAGTTTGACGGCTGTTACTGCCGATTTTTAACAGCCGTTTCTCGCCCTTGCTAATGATGAACATGTACAGAAGCTTTATGATGACTCGTTCGATAAACACGCGCCTGCATGAATTCATACTGAGTATTTCTCGCGCGAGCGACGATATCACTGCGGGCGGGCGTGTCTGTATTCTGACTTGCAGTTCTATCGATAACTACAACTATAAAACCGCTACGCAAAAACAAGTACAATTAGCTGAAAAAAAATGCCAGTGTGTTAGTTCACTAACGCGTACCAGCTGACACGTATGTGTTCTGAAGTATGAGTCAGAGAAGTACCGGCGAGTGCGGCCGGCTGCTTTCGGTGAGCCTTCGTTCGTTGCTGAAAGCGCGTCGCATCGATGGTCATCGCTCCTTGTTCGGACACCGTACACAAGAAAAAATGGTTAATTTAGGTTAACGGATGTCCAGATTATACTTTACAGTAAATCTTACACGTTAGAATTGCGTGTACTTAAACGAAGAAGCGCCGGTGGCATGTAGACGGACTCGGCCGGTACGCTAGGCCTAACACTCGCTGGGAGCCGCACTGGGTTGGACCGATCTCGGCGCAAATGAGTTGCGATGGTTGAAGTTCCTGCATTTTAACCTCGAAACCTTTTTAACTGTTACCTAACGTATTCCTGAAGTAAGTTGAAGTGCGAGAATTGCCCGAGATGCGTTTCCGGTGTGGCGATATCGAACGACGGCTGTTTTTCTGGCCTCCGTTCGGAGGGGTCGCGAAGCCAGAGCTCATTTACTTCTTGCCAACTGCATGGCGATGTAACAATTTGCTCTGTTTGTTCAGACCAATGCCTCCAGACTTATAAACATTAAAATATGAAGTCATTACCGCAACACATCACGAATGCAAAACTGATATATATGAGCGGCATGCACGAAATGTGTATTCACTGCTGCTACGTGCTCCGCAAAAATTAACGACTTCATTGGCACTGCATGAATAAAAAAAAAGCGTAGTAGAAAGCAATATTATTAGTGTTGGCTGCTTTGGGTTATTAACATATTTTGCTCCACATTCGACAGGGAAACAATAAAAGTGACCGTGATTTCACGTATATCGATCATATCACGTATATTATGAACATAGTGCGCATCTCCTCGTCTTTCTCTGCAAAGCTAGAATTTGTGACACATGTTTGGGACCCGTTAGGATAGCATCTATCGGTACCATCGAATCAGACATTCGATATTCAACGATACCAAAGCATTACCAAAGCGCTCGGCACTGGCAACGATACCAAAGCGCTCGGCACTGGCAGAACAGTGCGGGCTCCAGTATGTGCCAGCGCACGCCAGTGAGAATTCCAGCGTCTCCAGCGCTTCCCAGTGAGCGCCAGCGTCACAGCGGCAAAGCCAGTGGCTCTACCAGTGCGACCCAGCTCTCTCCCAGTACTTTCACCGACGTCCCAGTGAATTCGAGCGAATACCAGTGTTCCCAGTGCGGTCCAGCGCCAAAAAACGTACTGGTATCACGCTGGGGGTACTGGAAGGGCGCTGGTTTTTGCAATAGGGCTGGAAAGCGGTGCATCGCGTGATAAGAAAAAAGATGACAAAGGACTCTTGGGTGAACGCGTGGTGTAGGAAGAAACAGCACCCTGTCACGTCACAAAAGGACTGCAACTTTGAAACAAATTCTCATCGTCGTAGCTACGCGGAACACAAGAGCGCAGCGTAAATACCACAGGTGAGACAACTTCGCACCTTAAAACAGCTAAGATCCGAAGTAGTACAAGTGCCGCGTTTTCCGCGCCGGCCGACAGTGAACATGGGCTGCCGTCCCAAAAGCCGAAACATTTTGGCGTCATCTCTACAGCGGGCACGGCTTCAGTGCAGCAGTGCAAAACAAACTAGAACATGGGCTTTAGTAAAACTTGTTGTTGGGCTAGTTGGTGCATGTTACAAGTAAATTCGACGACGCACACCACCGAGGAAAGTAGGCGAAAGGACAGAGCGTCAACTCGCAACTAATTTTATTCTTGCAAATCCACCGCAATATATACACCATGCCACACATGCGCAATAAGACACCATGCGTCCCATCCAACAATCGCCCACTCTCAATGCACGTGCTAGTTTAGAAACCTGTCAAAAAAATCAAATTCAGCTGAACGCAGTACCACCGACGTATCGCTAATACATATATCTTTTTTCTTTCGGATGAAGTATGCTTCTAGCATCTCTCGCTCAATCACCTCCTTGCTTTTACCTAAAATAGTGATATTGGCAAATCTTGCCTGACATCCACACGCGCTGCAGTGCATAGGCAAATGTGCCAAAAGATTATTCTTTATCGAAAGAACATGCTCCCTCCCTCGATCGTTTACGCATCGGCCGGTCTGGCCGATGTAAACCCTTCCACAGGTGAGCGGAATTTCGTAGACCACTCCCGTCGCACACGTGACGTAGGGCCTCGCATGCCTCTTACCGCAGGGGGCAGGCACGGTTCCTCTTGACGCTCTGTCCTTTCGCCTACTTTCCTCGGTGGTGTGCGTCGTCGAATTTTCTTGTAGAACATGGGCGCCGCCATGTTGCTTGAAAACAAACAAAAAATTACAGCATATCCACGGGTGAATTATGAAGAGCTTGGGCGAAGCTCCTGAAGCAATCATGGTCTCGGGATTCGCTTCTCGTTGAGCCCGTTTCGCAGCGGCGTCCTTGGCGCGCACCGTCACGGGATCCGCCTGGCTGCTGCCAAGCGAGCGCCCGCCGCTGCACATCGTCCATGCTCCGCCAACGATCCGACACGTACGGCGACGATCCAGGAGAATGATAGAGCCGCTCGCTCCCCGCGCAGCCCGCGCAGCAGCCAATCGGAGAGCAGCGGCACTTCCAGCGCCATCCAGTGTCGATTCACAAAAGCGCCATATTGCACACAATTCTATTGGACCAACGCCATCTAGGAAATGAGACGAGAAATGGTGATGACGACACAGATTGTGTACAGCGCCATCTAGAATACCGTCCCTGAACTGCAGTTTGTATGTACTTCTATGAGACAGCGCCATCTATTGCATCATACGGGAGATCCGTTTACGCCGGACAACGGAGACGTGACAAGGTTAGACTAGGAGCAGCTACGCCCCTAAAATAAAAAAAATACCGGAAGCGCGCAAAGATCACGTTATCATCTCCAGCCAATAGTGGCGCAGCATGGGCTCCAGCCATCCTAGGGGATATGTTTCGGATACACGCCGCCAGGCGCCCTGCTTCGCTCACGCGGTCGCGTCTCAGTGGTAGTTTCGGTATCGCGCACTGCCGCGTGTGTTTTGCACGCTCGTAAAAGTCGCTCTGACAGAAAGTTCGACAAAATACCGCATGCAAGTGATGTTGCCCGATGCCCGAATGGTACACGCCGCCAGTGCACGCCGCCGAGCAGTAAAGGAGGCCAACGTTGGGCGCGAACAAAGTGACGTGCGAAATACCGCTTTCAGGAGGATGATTTGAAGTGCGCTAAAGCGATGCGGACCACTAAAACGTGATTTTATTTCAAAATAAGCACTTCTTCAGCATCAAAGTAGCACTACGAGGTTTCTCGACCGCTATTTCAATAATCAACGTCAACCCAATATTTGCCTTTAGTGTCCCTTTAAGGCTGAGTTAAGGCAATTGGTTATGATGCCCCTCTTAACTAGCTTGCAGCGAGCACTATCAATAGGAAGCAGCGCCTTCTTTGACCTTGGAAGGTACTCCATGCATATATGGTCAAGTAAGAAACGCAGCCTAATATCCCACAACTCAAGTTCATCATTCTCTGACACTTCAAAGGTATATTTTAATCCCTCGCTTTCATCCTCAAAAACACTAACTACGGTAGCAATATTCGTTTGAAGTTCTCGCCTGCAGCTGCTTTCAAGACCATCAAAAAATTATCAACATATCTACATATTTTGACGACATTTCCGTCTTGCAACCTCGATCTAATGCGCGCGCTAACGACATCCTGTGCGACAAAACGATGTCGCACAGGATGGGGGCCACCGATGATCCGATACATATACCATTCCTTTGCACATAGAAATTGTCTTCCATCTGCACAACCGTAGAATTCAAATAAAACTTTAACAATTCCAGGAAGTTGTTGCTTGATAGGCCTGCATCGTTTCAAAAATCAAATTCTCCAAAATCCTCAATCTTGCCTCGAACCGCTCTGAACAACTCTTGATAAAGGATTGAACAATAAAGGTCTTCTATATCTATAGAAAAACCACTGTACGAACCCTGGCTCAAGTTGTGTAAAAGACGCTACAACTTCAAAAGAGCTACGCACTACGAACGGGTCATTGCTCACCAGGCCTTGAAGGTTCTTCTGGCCTGGTGAGGTGGTGTTTTCGTTGAAGTGGTGTTTTCTGCACCCTGCAAGCTCTCTAAATTATGCGCGATGACAAATAAAGATTCACGATGGCAATGCACTACGAAGCACAGAACGCGCTACACACGATGCGTTTGCAACGTGGTTTACAAGATACTTTTGAGAACACACAATTTTTAAAGAAGGCAAACGGCAAAACAGAACGTGAAATCTTGGAAGCGTTTTTTTATCAAGGAAGCAGGAGACAGTTGCATCAGCAAGCCATCTATTTTGCTCCCTGACGCTGATATTCAATATCTTAAAGGTTTCATATCAATCATTTCCTTTACCGTGTTTTTTGTTGGTTATCCTCTAACTTTCCATCGACTCACTCTCAATTACTGTTATCGCGGTAAGTGAGCCTGCGCCTCGAAAATGGATTGTTGATTGTTTTTTGTTTTTTTTTGTTTTTTGTCGGTTTTTTCCTGTTGCTTGTTCATCCTTGTTAGGAACTGGTTTTATCGGTTTGTCACTTTTGTTCACTTTATTTGAGTGTGGAAGATGCGTGCGCACGGTTTAATTCATGTACACGTGTTAGCTTTCAGTGAAAATGTACTTTGCATACCTGATGCTTTTGATTGTCGGTTTGATTGGAATGGCGTGCTCGGTTTGATGCGCTGTAAAAACGAGCGGTAGGTGCAATAAAGATGTCAGTTGTAAGTTCAGCGCTCGTCCAGTCTATAACATTTTAAAGCAGCGCAAAAGACGGGACAAAGGACAAGAAGTTCACAGACGAACGCTTCCAGTCTACTGTGTTCCCGCGTCCTCGTCCTCTATTGCGCTGTTTTTCGCCAGCTTTGATGTCGGCCTAGGTACTCCGGAAGTATTATTCATAAAAAAGAGCGAATGGACTCACGTTGCCCAAAAGAGCTAGATTTTAACATGATCAAAGAGGAAAATTAATTTAGAGGTATGTGCATTGAAAATATTCAACTTTCTGTATCTTAGTCTCACTATTTTCGTGTGCTTTATGCATACAGAGGTGCCTTCTACGCTGTTACACCATTTCCTGGATTGAAGATCATTTCTCTCAACATGAACTACTGCAACACCCTGAACTGGTAAGCTCGTTGTCTCATAAACAATGCTTAGGAATAAGCGAAATGCCTTTCGAACTTTGACAAATTTACTGAATTGCATTCTAACATCGTTGTTGTGTTCATGTAGTCCCAGTAGAAGAGTTTATAAATGCATTTTATAATCATTGCGGGATAAATTACGGCTGCAACCTCATAGCACGGTATAATGGCTACTTGAGCAGGGAAGTTCGTCAAAGTTTTTACACTGCGTCTAAATACGCGTAGGCACTGATTAAAGGTAGAAGAACTTTTAATGTGCCGTTATTTATAGATCGCCAATGATGTCGTAAGATTATTACAGTAAAGGCGTCTGAGAGAGTTACAAACGCTTTGTTTTCTGGTAGATGACAAGACAAGGGTTTGAAGAAGCTGGCGCTTCCAGAATGTGGTCGGGGAAAGCGAGACATTTTACCGATCTGTGTAAGGATCGTGGTCTTTAGTTTTGAGGTTGCTTTACGGGAACAGATGAACTTGCTGTACTGTTTGTTAGTTTGAAAATTATCATCTTGTTGAGGTGAAATGCTTCAGCAAGTCTTGTGGTGGAGCCCGAGCTATTCTTCTCTCAGGCGAGGTTCTACAGACTTGCACATTTTAAGAATTTTCTTAATGTCTGAGGTGTGAGCGTCGCATTGTGCTTCAACATTCTGTGTCATAGATTGATCAACGGGCTGCTTGTTTTAGATCTGAATCTCAAACTACTTTTTGCTTGCGTCAAGACACCTTCCTACGTGGGCAAAGCATCCTCGTAGCTTTGCGACCGCAACAACGCGGTGCCTCGAAAGAGCAAGTCTATGTGGGTAAGCGTGCCAGTCGTGTCGACTCAACCTAGTGTAGGGCTTCAGCCACTGTTTCACGAATCTCCGCGGTCTAGAGACAGACAAAAGCAATTTATCATTCGCCACAGCAGCGGAAAGCCAACGATATACACGTGCGTGAAAAGGTGTCTATAGGAATTCCACGCACTGAGCCCCCACCCTGGCATATCAATCACTCCGGAGAACAATATTATTCTTACGCACCACTACCGCCGAGGCGGACTTCCAGCCGGCGTGGCTTCTGCGACGTCGGTGTGCCGTAGCCCTTAACTTCGATGGCGATGACGGAAGATTTGCACGTAGGCTGAACCACCGTTGCACAAGACGTGGTCTACCGGGAACCTCGCTATAGCCCCGGTGGTCGCTTTTGTGGCCCTGCCCAGTGTGAGAAGGTTTTGACAAGTTTTGCCCTGTAGTCGAGGCTCATTTTACATTGGCCGTTTTCTGGTTCAGGTTCATGCAGTTCGTGATTCCGAGACCCCATTGAAGAAGCATCTGCCGTCCAGCAGGCACATGTCAGCGATCACGACTCCTGTGAACAAAGCCCGCGTTGGGCCTTCCTTCGAATGTGTTCCTTCTAACCTCTTCTCTTGCTTCCTTCCTCTTTTTCACACATCACGTGCTTCACGTGTTCTAAGGAAATCTCTTCACTTTTTTCTCGTGACAGACTGGTCCTGAAAACACTTTTATCACGAAAGTGTTTTATGCCGGGGTTCACCAGGACTTCACTGACATTATTTACATGATAGATGTGACGCCGGTAAAATGCACACAAGGGGACGACGCAAAAAAACATAAGAGTTCCTTTGATTTGCACAACCTCTTCATCTGCGACAATAGGAGCTTTAGCCACACTGCTACCAACGCTCATGGATGAGCCTTTACAAACGCGCCTTATTCCTTTCACACCTTCTCCTTTCCCAGTGCCCTTCGCTGACGTGGGGCGGTGTCGCTGTCTTGGAGACGTAGAGTGAAGTACAGCAACATGACACTTTACCTGTGGGCAGAAAACTGCGTAATTAAAGCGAGAAAGAATGTGGATGGCAAGGTATTCCGAATTCGTAGCGAAAGTGACTTGTGTGTATTTCATGACCATTGAATGATTGCATCATGGATTATTTTTCTCCACAAGAGTTATCCGAAAAAATCGGTTCTCGTGAACTCCCTTCAGCTATTCATAAGAATGCCCGAAGCTTAAGAAAGCATTTTTATGACATTATTGTATTGTTGGATAACACTGATTATAACTTTAAACTCATTTGTGTAAACGAAACATGGCTTTCATCGGGGGACGAAACCTTGTATTCTTTCCCACAATATGTATCCGAATTAGAGCACTGCACGGGCCGTAATTCTCGCCCCGGGACCGGGCCGGCCCCGAAACTCGTTCAAATTTACCCGCCCGAACCCGGCCCGGTGACTCAAAATTAGACCCGGACCCGGGCCGAACCCGAGAAAAAATTTGGCCTGCCCGGCCCGGCCCGGCCCGACCACAGATCAGGCCCAACTGAGGCCCGACCCAGTAATCTAGGTGGTGTTGCCCGAACATGGAATCGACAGCAAGGTGTTTTAAGTGGCAAATATCTACGCTTTGTTGGCGTATGTTTCGCTAAGAATTATACTTTAACATACGGTAATTTCTTGTAAAAAGGGGCTCACGGTGCAAACAGTTGAGCGGACATATTGGATACAATGATTGTTTGTTCGGCAGTGGTATACCGTACCCATTTTTTCTGCAAATACACTGGGAATCATGAAGGGCGTTTTGTATCGGACATTGTAGCAACGAAAGCGATTTGCAGCACGAGTTGACTTTCGATAGGGGGCGCAATAACAACAAAGGGTGGACTTATGGGTGGATAAACATTATTATGGTCCATCGGAACGCGCTCGAGCACTTTGCGGGCCGCTCCGACATCGGAACAGAAAGACCAAGTCTCTCTGCTGCGTCGCAGGCCCGTTGTACTGCCCATATAGCTGTTCTAGAGCGGAGCTGGTAATAGCAGCCTCCCATTTGGACGGCGTGATGACTTCGCCGCCACATAACACGGAGCACCGCCAGAGCATGTGTTCTAGATTGGCTTGGCAGAACAAAACGCTCACTTCACTTTGTTTTTATTGCACTCTATAGTCTACTGAACTTTATAGCATGCTGTAACCACAAAGCCAATCGTGTACCCTTCTCGATATGTCGCACCTGTTCTCACCATTGTAATACCTTGCCACAGCAAGAGAAACAGAGGGAAAAAACTAATTTCTGAAAATACAGTAATCTAGGTAAAGGTGTGGAACCGCGTGCACCACGTGTATGCGTATAAGCAGGCGAAAGGAAGAAAAAAACTATTTGTCATAGCATTATTTTCATATACCACACCGCTGCTAGTATATACAGTCTATAACTTCCTTATGGCATAGTTTATAGTTTACTTCTTCACATGTTATTGTGCGAAAAATCAAAGTATCAAGATATTCCTGCTTTAAGCCCGCCATGCGATCTTGCATCACATATCCTGCCGCGCTAAAGGTTCTTGCACTGCTCGCGCTGGCCGCACGGGCGCACCACATCTGCTTTGCCAATTGCGAAGGCATCGGCAGTCGTTGTTCTTAACTTCCACCACTGGAGCAAATCTAGGATGTCTTTGTGGACCTCTGCAGAAAGACCATAGCTGTCCAGCTCATTCCTTCACTCCTCTCGTTCCCGAACGTCGTCCCACTCTTCAATCTCATCTATAAACCTCCTCTTTGAGGGCTTCTCCTTCCAATTTTCAGCAGTGTATGTTATGCATGGTATGCACCGTGCTCGTTTTTTTCCTCCAAGTAGAAAACAGCGCTACGAGACGGGACAAAGGAAGGGCAGAAACACGGCGCTGACTATCAACCAAATGTGCTTTATTCCACCAGTCCGCATATTTATCCTCCACCATGACTAAAGAAAGCATAACAAAAAAGCAGAAAAAGCCCGGTCAGCCAGCGCAAAGGCAAGAAAATCTTAACTCGACAGAAATAATATCTCCTTCGAAAGCAGTGAAATCGAGGGGAGGCTAACACATGCCTCGCCGCCTTTACAAATGTGATACGCTTCAGAAACGAGACGCGCACGTTCGTCATAGTACTTTGATAGGAAACTCAAATCTTTAAAAGATGGCTGGCAGCCGCATTCATTGCAATGAATGGACAGTTGACTGTCTTTTGCTTGTTTAGAGACCTTGTTCGCGTGCTCGCGCAAGCGGTCATTAGCACACCGGCCAGTTTGACCAACATAGTACCGCCCGCAGGAAAGAGGAATCTTGTACACAACAAAATCGCAACATTCAACAAACTTTTGCCGGTGCTCCTTACTACATCTTTCCGTCTTGGTTTCTCTGTTTACCTGCTGACACAGGCTACCAAGTTTATTTTTGGCAGAGAATAACAACCTTACCCCAGCCCTACTGACCCCCTTTTTAAGATTATGTGCCACCTGGTGCACATACGGAATGACTGCAACTGGTTGCTGGGGGTGTGTCGGTGATTGCACAGCTGTTGAGACCCTGTTCTTAAAGCTAGAAAGGAGGCTTTCTGCGATGCTGGTCAATACAGTTTCCGGGAAACCTGCCAGCTTCACACGTGCTAATTGACAGGAAAAACTCTCCTCAACCTGGTGGTCACCGGACCTCTCAAGCGCCGCCTTCATGCAGGCCCTGGCAATGCCACGCTTCACAATCTTCGAGTGCGCGGACGAAAAGGGGAGAAGGCTCTTCTGCGGCCTAGGCGCATAACCCGAACAAGCATGGTTGTTTGAGAACGAGAGTTCCAAGTCCAAGAAGCGTAGCCTATTGTCTAAGGGATGCTCAGTGGTC
Organism: Rhipicephalus sanguineus; assembly: GCF_013339695.2. Classification (NCBI taxonomy): domain Eukaryota; kingdom Metazoa; phylum Arthropoda; class Arachnida; order Ixodida; family Ixodidae; genus Rhipicephalus; species Rhipicephalus sanguineus. The sequence continues at coordinate 2,477,578 of NC_051181.1, forward strand.
AACTCAAGTGGACTTAATTCCGTGAGGAATATGTCAAAAATTCCAGCAGCAGGCTGTACGTCACGAGCGTTAGTGCAATAAAAAACTAAAAAGTCGTCCACGTACCGCGTCACCTTTGCCACGCTAGTCTGTCTAAGCTTGCTGTCAAGATTACGATCATAGCGGGCTAGTAAGATGTCGCTGAGAGCAGGGGCGATGCATGAGCCAATGCAGACTCCTTTTCGCTGAATGAAAAGCGTATCGTCAAAACTTATAAAGGCGGATTGCATGTAAAACTTTAAGAACTCTAAAAATTTTTCGACAGTGATTCCACATGCATTATGAAACTTAACACCGTATCCGTCAATGCAATTACTAACTTCGGCACACGCATCATTCTGAGGCAATGAGTAGTATAAGTCCTTGATGTCGACTGAAACGGCACGCACACCCACTGGGCAGTCATCTCAGAGATAGGCAGAAATAGTACGTTGTCTCCTTACGAGGTAGGGGTCGTCGATGTCAAGTAGGCACAAGAACCTTTGCAGGAACGCACCAACTTCTCGCTGCCAGGTACCGCGCTCGGAAACGATGGCCCGGAACGGGCAAAGTTCTTTGTGAGTCTTGGCGCTGAAAACGCTGAAAGGCTGGTTCCTTTGCAGGCCTTCACGGATGATGCAAATGTGGCAAGTCCAGCTCTTTCGCACAGGTGAACTGCCCTAGTTTTCACTTTCGTGATGACCACTCCATTCGCTTCGTGGAAGTTGCTGCTAATGGCCGCTTCTGCCTTTTCCTTGTACACACCACGAGGCACCGCGACGAATCCTCCCTCTTTATCAGACAGGAGCAGCTTCAGGCCGGCATCCCTAAGCACAGCAACCGCTGAGCGGAGCTTAACCGTATTGCCTTTCTTAACCCGCTGAGGCAGGCAGTCCACTCCTTTCCTGATGCACCGGTCAACTTCATCCGTCTTTGCTTTACCAGCAGCTGTTCTGACGAGGCTGAGTAGTTCCGTCTTGTCCAAATCAGGGTGCTCACAGAATTTTGGCCCGAGTTTGAGAAGATCAGCCACGTTCTTCGGAAATGAGGCATCCCCGAGAACCTTGACATCTTCACCTTGCTCTGAATTCTGACATTTGCTCCTAGGCAGACGAACGACCAGGTTGCCCCAAAGGAAGTCAGCAGTCTGAGACGCCAATCGCAAGTCTCCTAAAAACCTCTTTTGGGCAATGGGTGAAGACATTTCACTGTAGTTCACAATCTGCTGGCAGTCCGTGAAGAAGCGAACCTGACGGAATGCCTCTGATCACAAAATGCGGCACATTCTTTGACATGGCCTTCAGAAGGCATCAGAGCCCCGAAAAGACAGGCAACTTCAAGTGGCAGGTAGGAATGCTTGAGCGAGTTGGTGTAGAGGCGAGCTCTAAAAGTTGCAGTGGCGAGCAGGTTTATGCAGACGACTGACGAATGTAAGCACGAGAAAGGCGTGAACGAAGAAAAAGAGCCCGATGTAGTAGAAAGGAACTGCAGTAGGGTACGGATTTGGGCTGGTTGGTGCATGAGTTCAAGTAGAAAACAGCGCTACGAGACGGGACAAAGAAAGGGCACAAACACGGCGCTGACTATCAACCAAATGTGCTTTATTCCACCAGTCCGCATATTTATACTCCACCATGACTAAAGAAAGCATAAAAAAAGCAGAAAAAGCCTGGTCAGCCTGCGCAAATACAAGAAATTCTGAACTCGACAGAAATGCTATCTCCTTCGGAAGCAGTGAAATCGAGGGGAGGCTAACGCATGCCTCACCGCCTTTACAAATGTGATACGCTTCAGAAACGAGACGCGCACGTTCGTCATAGTACTTTGATACGAAACTCGAATCTTTAAAAGATGGCTGGCAGCCGCATTCATTGCAATGAATGGACAGTTGACTGTCTTTTGCTTGTTTAGAGACCTTGTTCGCGTGCTCGCGCAAGCGGTCATTAGTACACCGACCAGTTTGACCAACATAGTACCGCCCGCAGGAAAGAGGAATCTTGCACACAACAGAATCGCAACATTCAACAAACTTTTGCCGGTGCTTCCTACTACATCTTTCCGTCTTGGTTTCTCTGTTTACCTGCTGACACAGGCTACCAAGTTTATTTTTGGCAGACAATAACAACCTTACCCCAGCCCTACTGACGACCTTTTTAAGATTATGTGCCACCTGGTGCACATACGGAATGACTACAACTGGTTGCTGGGGGTGTGTCGGTGATTACACAACTGTTGAGACCCTGTTCCTAAAGCTAAAAATTGGGGGACGCTTAAGCTTCGCCTTTAAGAGTTGAACGCGATAGCGGTATCCTGCCCCTAGTGCGCACTTCGAACACTACGAGTGTTTAACAGAATGCGCGCACTAAGGTGTGTGCCTTATGTAATGGGTAGCATGCTTTAAACCAGGAGCAATTATGCGCGAGAAACTTTTTCGAAGTTGCGATGCACCCACTACGTGGTCCTAAGGGAATACGCGCAGTAATGTGTGTGCCTTTTGTAATGGGTGGCTGTCTTTAAACCACCAAGTCGTTATGATATTGACATGGTGTGACGCCCGGTGGCGATGTACGCTTGTACCACGCATTATTACTGCGATATTACATCTCGTACTGTGACACCTGTATACAGGACGCGTATTTTTGGGATGCATGAAAGTTCCTTTCAGTGCAGCTCCAAGCTGAGGCGTGGCTGTGTGGTAGAACTCCTGCTTGCCACGCAGACGGCCTACGTTCGATTCTCACTCGGACCGAACATTTTTATTATTTATTTTATTTGCAGCTTTTTCGATTTTTCGGTCACGGACAAGATGATGATTTTTCGCTCACAACCAACGGCGCCGACGCCGACGACGGAATTTCTGCGATACGAGCTCTTTAACGCTATCGCGTTAAAAAGGAGTGCCAGGACTCACAAAGGACTTTGCCCGTTCCGGGCCATTGTTTCCGAGGCGCGGTACCTGGCAGCGAGAAGTTGGTGCGTTCCTGCAAAGGTTCTTGTGCCTACTTGACATCGACGACGCCTACCTTATAAGGAGCCCAGGTACTGTTTCTGCCTATCTCCAAGATAACTGCCCAGTGGATGTGCGTGCCTGTTCAGTCGAACATCAAGGACTTATACTACTCGTTGCCTCAGAATGATGTGTGTGTCGAAGTTACTAATTGCATTGACGGATACGGTGTTGTTAAGTTTCAGAATGCATGTGGAATCACTGTCGACAAATTTTTAGAGTTCTTAAAGTTTTACATGCAATCCACCTTTATAAGTCTTGACGATAAGCTTTTCATTCAGCGAAAGGGAGTCTGCATTGGCTCATGCACCGCCCCTGCTCTCAGCGACATCTTACTAGCCCGCTATGACCGTAATCTTGACAGCAAGCTTACACAGACTAGCGTGGTAAAGGTGATGCGGTACGTGGATGACTTTTTAGTTTTTTATTGCACTAACCCTCGTGACGTACAGACTGCTGCTGGAAATTTTGACATATTCCTCACGGAATTAAGTCCACTTGAGTTGGCCACTGAGCATCCCTTAGACAATAGGCTACGCTTCTTGGACTTGGAACTCTCGTTCTCAAACAACCATGTTTGTTGGGGTTATGCGCCTAGGTCGCAGAAGAGCCTTCTCCCTTTTTCGTCCGCGCACTCGAAGATTGTGAAGCGCGGCATTGCCAGGGCCTGCATGAAGGCGGCGCTTGAGAGGTCCTGTGACCACCAGGTTGAGGAGAGTTTTTCCTGTCAATTAGAACGTTTGAAGCTGGCAGGTTTCCCAGAAACTGTATTCACCAGCATCGCAGAAAGCCTCCTTTCTAGCTTTAAGAACATGGTCTCAACAGCTGTGCAATCACCGACACACCACCAGCAACCAGTTGCAGTCATTCCGTATGTGCACCAGGTGGCACACAATCTTAAAAAGGTGGTCAGTAGGGTTGGGTAAGGTTGTTATTCTCTGCCAAAAATAAACTTGGTAGCCTGTGTCAGCAGGTAAACAGAGAAACCAAGACGGAAAGATGTAGTAAGGAGCACCGGCAAAAGTTTGTTGAATGTTGCGATTCTGTTGTGTACAAGATTCCTCTTTCCTGCGGGCGGTACTATGTTGGTCAAACTGGTCGGTGTGCTAATGACCGCTTGCGCGAGCACGCGAACAAGGTCTCTAAACAAGGAAATGACAGTCAACTGTCCATTCATTGCAATGAATGCGGCTGCCAGCCAACTTTTAGAGATTCGAGTTTCCTATCAAAGTACTATGGCGAACGTGCTCGTCTCGTTTCTGAAGCGTATCACATTTGTAAAGGCGGCGAGGCATGTGTTAGCCTCCCCTCGATTTCACTGCTTCCGAAGGAGATAGCATTTCTGTTGAGTTAAGAATTTCTTGTCTTTGCGCAGGCTGACCGGGTTTTTTCTGCTCTTTTGTTATGCTTTCTTTAGTCATGGTGGAGTATAAATATGCGGACTGGTGGAATAAAGCACATTTGGTTGATAGTCAGTGCGGTGTTTGTGCCATTTCTTTGTCCCGTCTCGTAGCGCTGTTTTCTACTTGAAGTCATGCACCAACCTGCCCAAACTCGTACCCTACTGCAGCTCGTTTTTTTTTCATATTATAATGACTTATGACTTCCCAGCGATGCTGTACCGGTAGAAGGTGGCCATTGGACTACGCGGTTAGGACTGGCAGGAGGTGGACGAAGCGATTTCGATATATTTTCGGGGTTCGTTCGAGTTTGGTAATAAAGCGCGACTAAGCTTCTCGAAGCTTACTCATTGGATGCATATGGTTCGAGGTAAGGGGACATCACCTGGCGGGAAATCGGTCATTGTCCTTTTTCAAGCCAGATATTTCGTGAAGCGAATATACTTCACCCCACGCCTTGTTTAATCAACCTATTCTGTTCCTGCGCATTCCAACGCTGTTGCGGCAGTATCATGTAGCTCTCGCACTCTATAACGCACTATATAGGGCCTCAAACGCGCCGCTCGCGGACCTCTCGCTAGCGGCCCGCAGCCCGCACATGACTGTCTTCATTCCATTTTTTTTTCTTTATAAGTATGTTCTTGAGATACACAGGCATCACAGATCGAAAGGATATTTTTCGTGAGGCGCCCCCTGCGGTCACCGTGTGTTGACACATAAACGTGATACAAAAGCTATATTTCAGGATCGGCGTCCAGATTTTCGTCATTATGGGTGATACGAAATGACCGGTTCCCCGGTCGCGAAACAGAGACGTCCGTTTAATGGCAATACTAAATGGGAACTGATGCGCCGGCCACGTGCACGTGCCCTCGATGCCCCTCGGTTTCCTCTTCTTCGATGGAGTCTGGCACGCTCCAAGTTGCTCCGTTCCGCACTATTTTGCAACAATGGGTATCGATATGTTGCTGGACTCCTGCCGCCAAATCCCCTTCAGAAATGATCCCGTATATGAGATATGGGAAAGGTCTGCTGTGAAATGACGGCAGTCTTAATACCTCTTCCCCCCTCCCACGCTACTACCTTCGTCATTGCCCTAGCCCTTGCGGGAGTAAATTTTTGTGAATGCGTCCCGTTAGCTGAGGTGAGTTTGAGACCCCGGATATGGCGGAACGAGACAAAAGCTCAGACATTAACAATGTGACCACGAATAGCAGGTTGTGCATGTCCATCTCGCGCCACATGACAACTGGGAGCCGTCACAGAGTCACAGAAAAAGAATGTGCCTTTACAGGGATTCTATTTATCAAGACTCCGTGCAGTCCTTTAGTTTTAGAGTGGGGCTCTAACTTTCAAGAACGTTTCCCCGCTTTGTAGCTCTGTGATCGCTCTTGCGATGACATCTCATAGGTATAATTCTGTTATATTACTCTATTACTGCGATTACAGAGTAACATTTGGGATATAAAATAAAACCGAAAGCAAATAAAGCACGAAATAGCGAAATGTTACATATAAGCGGCTGGTCTATTTACTTTTAGGTCGCCCGTTTCAGATAAAACAAGTAGCTTATATGCAAGAAGAAAAAGCAGTTCAGTACTTATCCCTCGTAAAACTTCTCCAAAGAGCTTACCCCACATAGAAAAAGCATTTTTTCCGAGATAAAATGCGGGACTTATATATGTATATGCACAGCCTATGCGGAACAAGGCACATTAAAGACAAAAACGATTTTTCTATTATCAGTCAATTACTCTTTTATCACTCCAAAAGCACCACGCTCGCCGCGACAAGACTCTTGGTAAGAGAGAAAACTCGCAGGAAAATGCAAATAACTACGCCAACTTGAAATTCACGCACCAAACGCCGTGACGTCATAGATTCTGACGGTATCTACTGGGCCCTACGTAGCTTATAGTGGGTAAAAATGAAGTACATTGACCTCTGAGGGGCCTTAACAGACTTGGCATACGAAGTTTCTAGAAATTTCGATGAGCCAAGGTCCCCAAAATACGACGAATACAGTTTAAAATCCATGACGTCACCTGCGGAGATTTCAGCGTGAAATTTAAAAATGGAAATTTGACCTTGATTTTATCCTTTATTATTAGACTCGTTGATGGTGAAATTATTGACGTTCGGGTTCTCAGAGTACACTCTATCGGTCTAAACCGTTTCAGTGTCTCACTTTAGTGACCCTTTAAAAACGGAGCAATGTCCAAGCCCGACCTGACCCCAGCCCGCCACCTCAAACCCGGGCCCGGCCCTAAGCCCGGAGCTTCAGGCCCGAGCCCGGCCCGGGCCCGCCGTGAAAGCTACTTTACCCGGCCCGGCCCGGCCCGTGGGCCGGGCCGGGCCCGGGTTTTCGGGTAGGCCCGAGCCCGTGCAGGGCTCTAATTCGAATACTGTCACCGCGCTGGTAGCCCTCATGGTGGTGTGGCTATGTTTGTATCACAAACTGTATCCTATAAAAGGCGTGCCGATCTGTCTATCAATATTCCGAAATGTGAATCCATGTGGCTGGAAATAGAAAACTTCCTCCCATTTCAGGGAAAAAATAATTATTGGCACGGTTTACCGTTCACCGTCTTCGTCGATAAAAGAATTTTCTGCGGGATTATCGGAAACGCTAGACAAAATTTCACGAGAAAATAAGAATGCGATCGTTTTAGGTAACTTCAACATTGGCTTATTAGACAACAAAAACCTTGCTTTTGTAGACTTTACTTTCTGTTTTGTGAGTTTCGTCTTCGATTCATTGATTAATACCCCAACCTCATGTTCAAGGCAAGGTTCTAATCCATTAATTGATAACATAATTTCCACTCTCGACACGCACCCTTATACAGGAATTTTATAGGTAGATATTACAGATCACTACCCAATCTTTTTTTTTTATTTTGATTTACCTAGTAGTCTTCCCAAAAGGACGAAATGGGACGAAATTCAATCTGTCCGACTATGTTGAGTTCTATGTTTCTGAAGCTGGGTCCTATGTTTTTCTGATGCTGAACTAGTGTAGCGTGAGTTTGCCCTCATAATTTTGAATGCGGTAAAAGTTTGCACTAAGGATGCACTTTTTACCAAGCGATATGATGCACCACGTTGTCCATGGTTGTCTGCGGGTCTCTTGGATTCCTTTCGAAAGAAAGATAATCTATATCGAAAAACAAAAAGGCAACCGTTCAACACCCGGCTTAAAGAACGTTATGAGACTGCTTCTGCGCAGTTAGACGGTGCCCTAAAGAAAGCAAAAAAAAATGATATTTTGAACGGAAAATTGGCGCGTGCACAAACGTTAAACAGAAATGAAATATCATTGACTTCCTAAATCGTGATAACAAGACAGCTACCGTCAAGACTATCGCTATCGAGAACAAAATAGTACAAAATCCCGAACAGATAAGTAACATATTTTGTTTTTTTTTTCGTCTTCGGAAACTAATTAAAGTCCTTGAGTGCCACAGCTGGAAAGGCAACCTCGTGTTGCTTCTTACGCCCTTGTACAATCGATGAAGTGCTAACGGTTATTACACAACTAAAGAATACAGGAGCTGGCCTAGACAACATACACGCAATACATATTAAATCGGTCAAACACGTTACGGCTGAAGTTATCTGTCATATAGTCAACCTAATTTTTACCGCAGGAATTTTTCCTAGGCAACTGAAGATTGCTAAAGTAATTCCTATACTAAATGAAGGTTATCCGACAATGGTAGAAAATTACAGGCCAATTTCTATACTCTCGTTTTTCAGCAAAATAGTAGAAAAATTAATTGAAATTCGTATTTCTACCTACTTCGCAAAATTTAACATACTGTCCTCGTCGCAGTTTGGGTTCCGCTCGGGTCTTTCAACAGAACACGCTGTCATTAGCTTTATTGACTGTATTCGAACAAATTTGGACAGCGGATTAACAGCCGGTTCAGTGTTCATTGATTTTAAAAAAGCATTTGACAACATTAACCACGAAGTTTTGTTTTCTAAGTTAGAAAGTTATGGCATTACTGGCCCGTTTTTGGTGCTTCCTAAAGACTACCTTTCAAGCAGGTATCAAAGCGTCTACATCAATGGCGCTTTTTCACAACATAGGCTCATCACCAAAGGTGTACCCCAAGGATCAATTCTCAGCCCGCTCTTATTCTTGACATTTATTAACGATCTCCCGAATTACTTACATAATTGCAAGTGTTTTCTGTACGCCGACGATACGACGATCGTAGCTTCTGCCTCCAACCCCACTGAGCGTTTAGATAAATTAAACTACACTGTACACAAGCTTGAAGATTGGTGTCATAAGAATATATAAGCATAAACCCTGTAAAGTCTGAGTTCATAGTTTTTCATTCTCCTCATAAACTAATGACATCTGACTTACACATACGAATAGGCAATGTGGAAATTAAACAAATAAGTTCTGCGAAGTTCCTAGGAGTCATTGTTGATTCAAATATAAAGTTTGACACCCACGTTGATTCGGTGGTAAAAAAAATTGGCTTTGGCATAAGGGCATTAATTAAAACGCGTTCAAGCTTCAGCATTGATACGCTTCTCTCACTTTATCACGCTTTCATCCATACACATATCAAATATTGTATTACCCCTTGGGGAAATACTTATTACACTCACATATCTTGTTTGGTTAGCATCCAGAAACGCGCGCTCAAATTATAACCTTTACATCCCCCCGTTCATCATCCAAGCCCCTATTTCTAAAATTGAGTGCACTACCTGTTGTTTGTACATACGAAGCCAGTGTGATGGTCTTGCTGCATAAAGCCATCAACCGCCAAGTTTCTGGTGAGGTCTTTCCAATTCATTAATTCATTAATAAGAATACGACCAGGTTTGCTCTGTCAAATAATTTTCTGTTACCAAAAGTAGCTACGAATTATGGCAAGCGAACTGCTTGTTTCAGCCCAATTTCCATTTGGAACACTTTAAACCCTGATTTAAAAACGTCATCACTAAACCGTTTTCGATCATCTTTGAAAACATACTTGCTCTCGTCACTCTAATATACCGTTCCGTTTTTGCATTGCCTTTGTTGATGTTTTGCCGTGTGGTTTTGTGTTTGTGAACATACGCGCTCTCATGACTAGTTATTGAACGATTCCGCTTTTGCATTGCCTGTATTGATGTTTTGCCGAGTGTATTTTGTACTGTTGAACATACATGCTTTCATCGCATTATTTCGTCTATTCTATTGGTTGTTGTGTTGCCCATACAGAGATATTGTATATATTTTTAACATATTTGTGAACGTAAATGTAAACATTTTTGACAGAAATCTGTCTGGCTGGGTGGAATATTTAGGAGGTTACTATGGCTCCAGCCAAGTTTAAGAGAGCCCGACGTTTCGGGACCGATTCGGCCCCTTCCTCAGGGGGTGACTGGTTTGGTCATGGAAGCTTCTCCCCGACTTGTTTCCCCGCGGCTCCGGATTCCCCTTTCCCTCACGTGTTTCCCTCTCATGTTCACGGCCTCCGAAACGTCAGGGAAGGGAAAATCCAGAACCGCGGGGAAACAAGTCGGGGAGAAGCTTCCATGACCAAACCAGTAACCCCCTGAGGAAGGGGCCGAATCGGTCCCGAAACGTCGGGTCTCGTCTCTTAAACTTGGCTGGAGCGATAGTAACCTCCTAAATTTGTGAACGTATATTAAATTTGTTCCCTGTGCTTACCAAAAAATGTTTATTGTCCAATTCTGATAGGAGGCCCTCCCACAGTTTTTCCTTTGGGTCTCCTTCTGAAAACTTTGTACCTCGATATATATGTTGTATACCGCGATTCTTTTTAGTAAACTTGAACTTGAACTTGAACGTGCGCGACAGGACGTGCCTTGGTAGTTTCAGCGCAGCGGTGGCTGGTTCCCCGTTTCCAGTGCATCTCGTTTCAATACAGTTTGAATGAGTATTTTGCTGCAGTGCGAAACGCCAACGGGCAGCCTTCGCGCTGGTTCGCCAGGTTTGGCTACCTTGCGCCAATTAGGCTACTTTTTTTAGGCTGGTGGCGGTAGCGAAAGTGGCTTGGCTACTTTTTGGCTACTTTCTTGTTCTTTCATTTTGAACAAAATTCGATATCTGGAAACGTGGCAGCCGCTGTCGTTCGAGTGTGCGATGTGAAAACATGACGGCCAAGGCGTGCTTAAAGCTCCCGAAATTGGACCTGGTACTTGTATTGCACAAAAGACTTTTTGATGCTTGGCTAGGTCTCAGGGAAAACTATTACGTGGGGCCTCATATAGCTGACCACCTATTGCTGAAAGCGACATTCCACCGCAATCGAGACTCGCGGCTGGTTATTGCCGTTGGCATATATATATATATATATATATATATATATATATATATATATATATATATATATCAGAACTACAAGAAAAGTAGTAAGAGTAAAAATTTTACCTAAGTGTGCGACCGGGAATTCGCACCAGCTGCGACCCGTCTCGTCGATCCGCAGTGCAGCGCATTAAACAACTCCACCACGCAGCATACGTTCTCCATCGCACTAAAGGCCACTTATTCAATACACCATTTCAGCGCTTGCGGTGCGCACAACTCTGACGTGCTTCAGCGTGGCAGAGGCTTGCTCACTATCACCCGCGAGGTGACGCAGAGGGCGCGCTTTAAAGGCCGTTGCCCCGCTCGTCTTTCGCCGGAGTTCAGATGCGCGCCTCCGTCCTGTACTTTCACTTTCAGTGCATGGTCACTCATGAGGGAGGGGGGGTTGTACATGTAGTGCTTTTACTGCAACGTTTGCGTTCAATCTATAGACCGCACAAATGTCACTTCACTCGCTGTAGCGGCCGCGTTTGCGAATTGAGTGAACTACTTGGACACGTGCAGCGCGCTGCTCAAACACAAACGACACACGAAACGAACGCAGAAGCATACACAGGACGAACGCGAACTAAAAGCTGTCACAGTTGTTAGTCCGCACTTGTCCTCTGTGTACATGTGTGTTCTTTTGGTGCGTCCTTTTTGTTTGAGCAGCACGCTGCCAGTGTCGATCTGCTAGCCTTATTGCGTATGACATTCCAATTTGTTGCTATCGCATTCATTGATTTTCGCTTTCAGCGAAACATTTCTTTTAATGTTGCGAGAAGGCTGTTAGTTCTAATCGTTTAAAGAATAATTATCCAAGACGCGTGAAGAGAGTTTCATTTTTGCAACAGCGCAATAAACTTCGTTATTCTGCACAAAGTGATTGCTAAAGTGAACAGTTTATGCTTGTGTCTCAGAATTTTTTTGTAAGTGGCGGTGTTGTGCTTAATACATTTTCCCGAAAATGCTTTTGCATTTAGTCATTTCAATAAAATTCTTACAGCTGTGTTTGCACACGCCTGGCTACTTTTGGCTACTTTTACTGCGCTCGGCTCAAGTTAGCTACTTTTTTTAGTTTTGCTAATTTTCCGCCAGTTTGTTTTCTCTTTTTGACCTGGCAACCCTGCCTTCGCCCATTCAACGCTCCATCTACGAGCTCTGTCTCTCGCGTTCCTGAAACTCTGTGTGGTAGTGTGTGTGTGCATGAGCAGAAGTGTAGCTGGCGAGCGTACACCTTGCCGTTTCTCTCCTCGAATGACGACGGTTTCACTCAGCGTATATCGAGTGCTGTTGATTATGTCCTTATTGATGCCATCTTTGCGTGGCATTCACCATACGCTGTGTTCAGGTTTATGCTAACTACTTCAGCTACCAGAAGGGTTTAATCTGTTCACTCAGATTAGTCGTCGGGGTGAAGATGTGCCATTGGGATCAACGTAGGTGCGTCCCCATCAAACGATGCGATAGCCATCAAAAACCAATAGACATTGTGCAAGCTCTCATTTATCAATGAACAATGATTATGTATCACTTATTTTATCAAGCTTCACTGGTCACGCACTTTCACAGAGCGTAACGGCCACCGATGTTTTTCCATCTGTATATGCAGTATGTAACAGGTATTGTCCACAATACCGATTGTCACTGGTAGAAAAAAATAAGGTATAAAAACCGTTAATATCTTTTATTACGTTGCATCCAGGCGTGATATGAAAGAGCACGAAAGCAAAAGGCCAGTAATTATATTTTACAGCACAAGAAGGCACATCGCGAACACGAAGACCAATCGTAGTAGAACAGCGCCGGCGAAAACAACAGACCAGACGAGGAGAAGGACACGTAACACAAGGCGCACTAACAACTGAAAGTTTATTCGGTATCTGCAGAGAATAAATACTGCCTTCACATGAATAAACAGAAGAAAGAAGGTTACAAAAGCTATGACACTGTATCACGTGGTCACTCCTACTGTGCGTGCAAAACGGTTCCTGAAAGAAATCTGACATCCTTCTCTGAAAGCAAAACAGAAGGCATGCTGACACGAGATTCCCCGAGCTTTTTAATCTCTAGGGCTTCAACAACCTCCCTTGTTAACCTGTCAGCTGACTTGTACATGACGCCAGTGCTTTCAAATCGAGGTGCGCAACCGCAGTCTCTGCAATGGATACCTAGATGCCCCGATACCACTTTCGTTGTGTTGTACTTGTGCTCTTTTAATCTATCATTTAGGCATCTTCCTGTTTGGCCTATGTATGACGCACCGCAAGACAAAGGGATTGTGTAAACCACATTATCGGTGCACTGTACAAACCTGTCGCGATGCTTCTTAGTGCACACAGGTGTCTTACTTTCTGCGTTAACCGCCCGACACATTTTTGCCAGCTTGTCGGGTGCGGTAAACACCACCTTTACTCCCGCCCTTTCCGCCACTTTCTTCAAGTTGTGCGAAACGGAATGTACGTAAGGAATAGCGGAGACATTCTTTGTACCGCACAATTGTGCTGCTGCACGGTTGGCGTTAGCGCCTTGGTTCTTCACTTTTAGCATCTTTTCTGCAACGCTAGACAGAATTGCTCGCGGGTACCCCGCGTCTGTTAGACGACGAACCTGGTCGTCGAAACTACTTCGCAGCCGGTGAATGCATGATTTCTTTAGGGCATTGTCAAAGGATGAATAAACGATGCTACGCTTGACTAGCTTAGAATGCGAAGAATGAAACAACAAAACAGGTTTTTTAGCTCTTGGCTGGAAAGCCCAGCAGACGTGACGAGGTGAAAAATGAAGCCCTAAATCGAGGAAACGTAAAAAACTATCAACCGGAAGCTCGTGAGTCAAAACTAAAGGTGCCAAGCACTGACGAAAAAGTGCAAGTATATCAGAAGATTGCTTTTGCAAGTCTTCCTCGTCACAATCTAGAACAATTAAAAAGTCGTCCACGAATCTAAAAACACGTAACACATGAGTGGGTGTCAGGCGCTGCTGCAACAGTCTGTCTAATTTCGCTAAAAAGATGTCACTTAGTATCGGAGCTATGCATGAACCTATGCACACACCATCTTTTGTAAACAGATGTCCCCTTTCCATTCTACATAAGTAGAACCAAGGTAGGTTCTTAGCAGCTCCAGGAACGAGCCTACTGCTATACCGGAAGCATTTTGGAATGAAACCGCCCCGTAGCTGTCAATGCATTCCGCTACGCTAGTAAGAAGAGCATCTTGTGGTATCGCGTAGTACAGGTCTTTTATGTCAATTGAAAAAGCATTCAGTTGTCTAGTCTCATTTTCTGCTAGAAAGCACACAACCTGCTCAGAATTCTTTACTTTGAAGGGATCATCAATCATCAATTGGTCTAAGTTCTGCTGCAGGTACAAAGACAAACATTTCTGCCATGCTCTGTTTTCTGACACAATTACACGAACTCCGGTTTATGGGTCTTCGCTGCAAAAAACACATCAAGACTTAGCGTCTTGTTTGACTCAATGGCAGTCGACAGCTTTGCGAGATTTAGTTTTCTACATAATTGTGAGGCTTTTGTTCTTATCTTACTCAGGCTAACTTCACTGACCTGCTTAAATGTTGAAGCCAACGCTTCGGACGCCTTCGAATGGTACACGGACTTAGGCATCACGGCAAAACCGCCTTCCTTGTCCGCAGGTAGCAGTGAGAGCGCATGTTCTTTCAGGTAGGAGACAGTCTTACGCACCGGAAAGTTCCTTTCGGAAGAATCACAACGGATTAGCACATCAACACCTTCGGCTGCACATCTTTCTTGCTCGGCTTCGGGCGCACGTCTCTTTTTCAATTGCTTTTTCAATTGACATAAAACACCTGTACTACGCGATACCACAAGATGCTCTTCTTACTAGCGTAGCGGAATGCATTGACAGCTACGGGGCGGTTTCATTCCAAAATGCTTCCGGTATAGCAGTAGGCTCGTTCCTGGAGCTGCTAAGAACCTACCTTGGTTCTACTTATGTAGAATGGAAAGGGGACATCTGTTTACAAAAAGATGGTGTGTGCATAGGTTCATGCATAGCTCCGATACTAAGTGACATCTTTTTAGCGAAATTAGACAGACTGTTGCAGCAGCGCCTGACACCCACTCATGTGTTACGTGTTTTTAGATTCGTGGACGACTTTTTAATTGTTCTAGATTGTGACGAGGAAGACTTGCAAAAGCAATCTTCTGATATACTTGCACTTTTTCGTCAGTGCTTGGCACCTTTAGTTTTGACTCACGAGCTTCCGGTTGATAGTTTTTTACGTTTCCTCGATTTAGGGCTTCATTTTTCACCTCGTAACGTCTGCTGGGCTTTCCAGCCAAGAGCTAAAAAACCTGTTTTGTTGTTTCATTCTTCGCATTCTAAGCTAGTGAAGCGTAGCATCGTTTATTCATCCTTTGACAATGCCCTAAAGAAATCATGCATTCACCGGCTGCGAAGTAGTTTCGACGACCAGGTTCGTCGTCTAACAGACGCGGGGTACCCGCGAGCAATTCTGTCTAGCGTTGCAGAAAAGATGCTAAAAGTGAAGAACCAAGGCGCTAACGCCAACCGTGCAGCAGCACAATTGTGCGGTACAAGGAATGTCTCCGCTATTCCTTACGTACATTCCGTTTCGCACAACTTGAAGAAAGTGGCGGAAAGGGCGGGAGTAAAGGTGGTGTTTACCGCACCCGACAAGCTGGCAAAAATGTGTCGGGCGGTTAACGCAGAAAGTAAGACACCTGTGTGCACTAAGAAGCATCGCGACAGGTTTGTACAGTGCACCGATAATGTGGTTTACACAATCCCTTTGTCTTGCGGTGCGTCATACATAGGCCAAACAGGAAGATGCCTAAATGATAGATTAAAAGAGCACAAGTACAACACAACGAAAGTGGTATCGGGGCATCTAGGTATCCATTGCAGAGACTGTGGTTGCGCACCTCGATTTGAAAGCACTGGCGTCATGTACAAGTCAGCTGACAGGTTAACAAGGGAGGTTGTTGAAGCCCTAGAGATTAAAAAGCTCGGGGAATCTTGTGTCAGCATGCCTTCTGTTTTGCTTTCAGAGAAGGATGTCAGATTTCTTTCAGGAACCGTTTTGCACGCACAGTAGGAGTGACCACGTGATACAGTGTCATAGCTTTTGTAACCTTCTTTCTTCTGTTTATTCATGTGAAGGCAGTATTTATTCTCTGCAGATACCGAATAAACTTTCAGTTGTTAGTGCGCCTTGTGTTACGTGTCCTTCTCCTCGTCTGGTCTGTTGTTTTCGCCGGCGCTGTTCTACTACGATTATGAACCAACTAGCCCAAAAGTACATTTTGACGAAGACCAAAAGTTCTTGTTGCTCTAAATCAGGATTTTCCAGAAGCTTCGTTAACAAATCAGTCTTGTCTAATTCACAAATCACTTAACATTTTTTGAAATTAATCATTATATCAGACAACAAAAGCACTTCCACATAGGCTTTCAAGCGCAAATAAGGAAAAGCCCCGCCACGGTGGTCTAGTGGGTATGGCGCTCGACTGCTGACCCGAAGGTCGCGGGATCGAATCCCGGCCGCGGCGGCTGCATTTTCGGTGAAGGCGAAAATGTTTGAGGCCCGTGTACCTAGATTAAGGTGCACGTTAAATAACCCCTGGTGGTCGAAATTTCCGGAGCCTTCCACTACGGCGTCTCTCATAATCATATGGTGGTTTCGGGACGTTAAACCCCAGATATTATTATTAAATAAGGAAGCTTTTCCGTGGCGGCGAATACAATATTTTTGGGCACTCTCTGTCAACATATTCTTTTGCACTTATGGCACAGAACGTGATAACCATAACAACTTTTTGCTGACACCGATAACACTAACGCACTTGTGACATAGAACATGATAACCATTACAACCTTTTGCTGGCAATCGTTGTCAACATGACATTAAACACGTGTGAGTCACGACAGAACATAACCATAACGTTCAGCTGGAAATCCATGGCAACTGAGATTTCACGCTTGTGACCATAGGTCGGCAAAAAAAAAACCGGAGCTTACTTACTCAAGAAAAATATTTTGCTCCGAGAGCTCACTGTGACTCAGACTCACCAAATTTCTCTCATCCGGAGTACCTAAACCTTTTCTCGACGAGACTCACTCGAGCTCAAATTTTTTTAATTAAATAGAACAAAAATAACATGAGAAGGTAGGCTACATTATTTATTTATTTATTATTTATTAAATATACTTTCAAGGCCCGAAGGCACTACAGAAAGGAGTGGGGAAAACAATTACAAGTGCAGTTAACAAAAAAGAAAAAAAAGAAATAAGTTACAGGGCATCTTGCACGGCGAGCTTGAAATCTTTTTCGTCCGTTATGCAGGCGATGGAGGCCGGAAGGTAGTTCCAGGCTGCGCTTGTCCTAGGAACAAACGAGTCATTGCACAATCCGGTGCGACAGGATGGTAGGCCCACCTTATAGCGATGATCGGTCCTCGGTGAAATGAAACGAGGTGGATGAAATAGGGCGTCCTTCAAATAGCTGTTGTAATGATAGATTTTGTGAAAAAGGTTAAGGCGAGACAAT
This sequence comes from Rhipicephalus sanguineus, assembly GCF_013339695.2. Taxonomy (NCBI): domain Eukaryota; kingdom Metazoa; phylum Arthropoda; class Arachnida; order Ixodida; family Ixodidae; genus Rhipicephalus; species Rhipicephalus sanguineus. Next base: position 2,494,883 of record NC_051181.1, read on the forward strand.
GTGCGGCGCAACGAAAGGTCAGGCAAGTTTAGGGTGTTCTTCATGGATGTGACACTGGAATGACGTGAATAATTCGATAAGATGAAACGCGCTGCGCGATTTTGAATGGCTTCGAGAGTTTGAATGAGAATGGCATGAGTTGAGTCCCACATGGCGCATGCGCACTCTAATTTTGATCTTACCAATGTTTTGTACAGTGTTAGCTTGATGGACGATGGGGCAGAGGAAAAATTTCGACGCAGATAACGAAGCATGCGGTTAGCATTGTCACTCACATATTCTACGTGCATATTCCATGAAAGATTAGAAGATATATGAACACCAAGATATTTATAATTTTCAACAGATGGTAACGGAATGTTATTGAGGGAGTATGTACGCGAACAGTGGGTAGTAGTGTGGCGTGAAACTCGCATGCTCTTACATTTAGTAATATTAAGTGTCATGAGCCATTTCTTGCACCATTCATATATTGCATCTAGATCGCGTTGGAGGTTAAGATGATCGGCATGGCTAGTAATCTTTTGGTAAACTACGTAGTCATCTGCGAATAGTCGGACTGTTGAGGAAGAAACACAAGAAGGAAGATCATTAATATAAATTAGGAAAAACAGTGGGCTTAAACGGACCCTTGTGGTACACCAGAGGTTACAGCGGAATTAGGTGAACAAATATTGTTAGCTGTCACATACTGGCTACGGTTAGAGAGAAATTCTTTAATCAATGCAAGTACGTTGGGGTCAATATTGAGCTGATTAAGTTTGAAAATAAGTAGTTCATGTGAGACGGTGTCGAACGCTTTAGCGAAATCTAAGTATATGCAGTCAGTATCAAGTTCAAGATCTGCGTTAATAAATATGTCGTTAGTAAAACACAGCAACTGCGTTTCGCACGAAACTGCTTTACGGAATCCATGCTGATAAATACTAAAGAAGGAATTAGACTCAAGGAAATCTATAAGGTGCGAGTGTATTACATGTTCCACTATCCGGCTATCTCCCCAACACGAAGAAAGAGGCCATAAGAAGAAAAATGGAAGCAAGCAAAAGATAGAAAAAGAAAAACAATCAGCTGAACTACGTACATTGCAACATGTGTCGTACAACTTAGCACTTGCACAGTCCAAGGGCAGAGTCTAGCACATAGACGGCTGTGTCACATGACACCTCGAATGCAGTCCACACAGCCAGTCTCCCACACAAGGACATATGACATGACTATAAAGTATTCTAAAAAATCAGACCATCTCTCGCTAAAGGGGATTATGAGGCGATGCGTAGCAGTGTTTCGGCATGTAGAGCCCGCGTTCCAGAGGGGGAGTGGTGAGGGGGAAAAGGGGAGAAGGGAAGTCGAGAGGGGGTGGGGGAAAGGAAGGAAGAGCGGGAGGGAGAGAGGTAGTGGAAAGGTGGGTGGGAAAGTGGAGAGGAGAGGGGGAGAGGAAGTGGAGAGTGGGAGGGAAAGTGGGAGGGGAGAGGGGAAGTGGAGAGGTAGAGGGGATGGGGGAGAGGGGAAGTAGAGAGGATGTGCGCATGCGCAGCAAGGGTGGTCACGCCGCACACCAACGTCACGAGAACATACTCCGTTTAAAAGCTCCGCTGGAGAGGCGGTCTGCGTGGCGGTCGCGAGAACTAGTGGCGCTGCAGTCACGTCTAGCTCCCGCGGCTGGCGGCTCGCGCTTGTGATCGGCGCCGGCGACGTACGAGCGCACGTGGGTTACAGCTACGTCTGCGCTTTGTTCGCTCGTCATTTTTGCGACTGTTCTTGACCAGGCTTAGCGTCTTGTACGAAGACACGTGCATGATATACGAAGTGTAACGGGGACAATGTCTTATTCCGTGCCTTATTCGCGCCTTAAACTTCAAATATGTTAAACCAACAAGCTCAGTCTGCCATTCTTGCATCGTATATTTCTAGTTCATCGGGCTCTCTTCTAAGTGTTTCCAATCCCAGCACCACAGTTGCGTGGCGCTCCATGTGTGTGTTCCTTAGCTTCGTCCGTGTCTTATTCGCGCCTTAAACTTCAAATATTTTGGCCCAAGGAAGTCACGGCAACGCTGACAAACGACCGGACTGCCCCGAAGAGGTCAACCTTGTGCGAAACGACAAAACATGCACAAAATGTGGCTACGCGTTTCACAAGAATCAGTACTGCCGAGCAGAAGGCAAAAAAATGCCCCCACCTCCCCGAAGGGAATCGTGAGGAAATGCGAATGCATTTCTTGCGCCGAGAGTACACGGCGTAGTAATTTTAATGGCCTAAAGGTGGACACATCGACGCGCTCAAGTGTCTCCCTTTTGGGCGCCTCTTTCAACGAACGCTTCCAACGTGCGTTCGTAATCACCTCAGGGTTGTTGCCACCGCCTTCAATGCAGCACAAACGCGTTTAGAACGTGCTGTTTTCAGGCTGTGCCAAGGCAGCACAAACGCTACAAACGCGTTTCAAACGTACTGCATTGAGGCGGTGGCGCAGGGAGGAGAGAGAGCGAACGGCGAGAGAAGGAGCGGAGAAGCACTGCGCCTACCCTCTCCTACACTCTGTCCACACACGAGGGAGCTCCGCCGAGCTCCTACGATCCGACCGCCCTCACACGCCAGAGCGCGCTCCTCCTCTCCACTCACTCTCCGCTACTCCGCCCGCACCACCTGCTCCGGTGGCTAGGGGCGAGGATAAGCGCGCGCGCCCGCAGCTGTTGCTATGGGAGAGGGAGTGAGAGCGGAGAGGCGCGCGGACAACGCCGGATGCCTTACATAGCCTGACTAAGAAATGCATTCGCATTTAAAAATGCAAGCAGTGCGGGAAACGCAACCACTTTGCGAGCGTCTGTCGGTCAAAGAAGCCGAGCAAGAGGAACGCGACACAGACGAAGACTCTAAAAGTTGACAGGCTAGAGTGCGAAGAAAACTACCTTCCTAATGCTGTCTCGCCGACCCACACGCAAAAGAGTGGAGTTTGGAAGGCCGAGATTGAGATTGAGGGCAAGTCAGTGCTCTGCAACTTAGACACCGGAGCGAACTGTTCAGTGATTTCGCTCAAGCAACTGAAAGCAGTTACAAGCACGCAACCGGAATCAAGCAACACATTGCTTAACACATTTTTTTGGACAGAAGAAAAAAGCAATAGGCAGAGTGACCCTGCAAGCTACAAGCAAACACGGATCTGCTCAGGCACATTTTTTCGTTGTGCAAGAACGCGTGCCAACAACTCTCAGCGGTGAAGTGTCTCAGAAGCTAGGACTCATCCGACTTGTGGCCACGCTCACAACGGCAGAGAGCCAACTTTATGAAGTGGCAAGACCATTCGCTGATACATTCAAAGGCCTCGGTGAGCTACGTGGTGTGGTTTACCACATGAACCTGCACAAGGGATTTCAAGGCGTAGTCAAGACCGCCCGCAGCGTTGCACTAGCTCTCCGTGAAAAGGTCAAGGCCGAATTAGACAGAATGGAAGCAAATGGAGTTCTCGCGCCTGTCACTGAACCGACTGAATGGACAAGTCGAATGGTAGCTGTGCTAAAGAAAGACAAGATAAGGATATGCTTGGATCCTGTCGACCTTAAGAAGGCACTCAAACGAGAGCACCACCACATGCCGACGCTTGAGGACGTCGTGACCAAAATAGACTCTGCCAAGTACTTCTCTACGTTGGACGCTGCAACAGATTTTGGCAAATCCAACTTGACAAGCCCAGTTCATACTTATGCACCATGAGCACGCCATACGGAAGATACAGATTTCTGCGGATGCCATATGCAATTTTCACAGCACCTGAAGTCTTCCAGAAAGCAATACATCAAGTACTTCAAGGTCTTTATGGCGTCGACGTAGTCATGGATGACATACTGGTATTGGGGTTCAACCAAGAAGGAGCACGACAGACGCCTGCGAAATGTCTTGCAGCGGTGCAAGGAAGTAAATCTCAAGCTTAACGAGGCCAAGTGTCACTTCCGCAAAACCGGAGTACGCTATCAGGGGCGTAGCCAAGGGGGGGGGGGTCAAAACCCCCGAAATTTTTCAGTTTTGCTTGCGTATATATACACGCGCACATACAAACAAACGCACGAATATACATGAAGTATGGTTGAACCCCCCCCCCCGAAAAAAAAAATCACAGCATATCCACGGAGTGAATGATGATGAGTGGGCGAAGCTGCGGAGGTTCATCGGTAAACCGTGAATCTTCCGTGAATTCTGCCCAGTACATCATCACCGACGTGAGATCGGGCGCGTTTATACTAAAGGTTCGATGAGTTATGACGACTTGCAGCTCACTTTAATTTTACATGTACGCTGTGAATTTTCATTGTTTAGAAAACCATTGCTTTAGAAAACATCTGGCGTCTTTCGTTAAGCAGCTGGCGTCTTTTCGTTTTGCTTTAGAAACATCTGGCGTTCTTTCGTTTTGCTTTTACAAAACATCTGGCGTCTTTCGTTGGTTTATTTCATCAATCAACGGCGTTTTGAACAAAATTTTTATTGTTTAATCACGCACAGGAGAAATCTCACCAGGCACTACCTTGGAGGTAAAGAATGGCTGCTAATGGGAATGAGAGAAAGAAGTCGGCTTTTAGCTAACACTTACACTTCTACTAACGTTTCCTACTGGAACATGCCAATGGCTGCTAATGGGGAATGAGAGACAGAAGAATTCGGCTTTTAGTTAACGCGCACGCTGCGAATTTTTTATTGTTCAACAACGCACAGGAAAAATCTCCCACCGGCACCACCTTGGAGGTCAAAGCGTAGGACTGGTTACGCACTACGACTACTACGACTACGACTACGAGGGACGAACGGGTGCCGCCTTAAGGAGCTTCGCCCCTAAAAATTTCTGGCCACGCCCCTGTACGCTATCTAGGGTTCAGGCTGACCGACCAAGGACTCTCAATTGACCCGAAAACAGCAGAAGCGATCCTCGCAGTTCAAGTCCCAGAGAACACCAAGCAACTAAAGACATTCCTGGGAATGCTAAACTTTGTTGCCAGATTTATCCCGAACATGTCGGAGATAAGTGCACCACTGCGTGACTTACCGAAGAAAGACAACGCATCGATGTGGACAGACGCGCAGCAACAAAGCTTTGAAAGCCTGCGAAAAGCCTTGTCACAAGCACCAGTCCTGGCATACTACGACAAGACACAGCCCATCGTGCTACAGGCAGATGCCAGCCAACATGGAGTAGGAGGAGTCATCCTGCAGAACGGACACCCCTTGGCTTAGTCTTCTCGCTCACTAACAGAAGCACAAGAGAAGTATGCACAAATATAAAAGGGGATGTTAGCCATTGTACGTGGATGCTCCAGATTTCACGACTATGTCTTTGCACAGCCAAGCATCTCGGTGGAAAGTGACCACCGCCCACTCGAGGCGATCTTCAAGAAACCACTCCACCAGTGTCCACTAAGTCTACAAAGGATGCGACTGACACTCCAGAAGTATTCCCTTCGGATAATATACAAACCAGGAAACGAGATGTTTACAGCAGACGCCTTGTCTCGGTTTCCGTCAAAAGAGAAGGTGCCGGAAGAAGAATACTTCCAACTAAATGTCGTACAAGAATTGTCAGTCTCCACCGAAAAACTGCAGGAGATCAAACGTGAGACAAATCAAGACACTAACCTTTGTACCTTGAAGAAATATGCGAGTACCACATGGCCAGAGGACAGAAGGTCAATCCCTGAACAAATCCGAGTTTACTGGCCGTACCGTGACGAGATCCATGTCGAAGAAGATATCCCCTTCCCATCCAACCGACTGATCCTTCCCAGCAGCATGAGGAACGATGTCCTACACCTCCTACATGCAGCCCATGGAGGCGTAGAAAAGATGAAGCAACCTGCCAGAGATGTCATGCTTTGGCCTGGTATGTCAGCCGACATTCAAGAGAAAAGAGATCGATGTGCACTCTGCAGGCAACATAAGCCCAGGAACCAACGACTGCCGATGCTGAGCCACGAAGTTCCCGAACTGCCCTGGCAAACAGTTGGCATCGATTTTTTCTACCACGAGGGAGAGGAATATGGGATCGTTGTCGACTTCTACTTGGTTTAGTTTGAGATTCGACGCTTAAAGCACACGACTGCTGAAGCCGTCATTGTATTCTGCCAAGTAGTCTTCGCTACTCACGGTCTTCCTCGGAAGCTCATCAGCGACAATGGGCCACCGTTTAACAGCCACAAGTTTGCTGAATACATGAATCAGTGTGACATCGAGCACACCACATCAAGTCCGTACTATCCACGTTCCAATGGGATGGCGGAACGAGCCGTCCAAGAGGCGAAGAAACTTCTCAGCAAGACTGACTACGGGAGAGCGGGGTTTTACAACGCCCTACTAGAATGGAGAAACTCGCCAAGGGACAAGTTGCTGCAATCGCCAGTTCAGCGCCTGATGGGAAGAAGAACAAGGACACAGCTGCCTGTGCACACCAAGCTTCTAGAGCCTAAGACAGTGTCTCCCAAGTAGGTGACGGCAAGACTGAAGGAGATCCGCCAGCGACAGAAGACGTACAACAGAGGTACAAGAGACCTAGCACGTCTACATCCTGGGTCAGAGGTCACAGTGTTCAACGGCCGCAATTCCGAGTGGCACCCAGCGATTGTAGTCTCCGAAGACCCAACACCGATATCGTACATCGTGGCCAACGAAGATGGGGAAGAGTTCCGCCGCAACCGTGAGCATATCCGAGCCCACAGCTCAACAGCAACGACATCACCAAAGCCCCCGGAACCACGACCCCAACCACTAAGGCGAAGTACAAGAAAGCGCCAAAAGCCACGACGATTTGTTGGAGAGTACTGAAGCAAGTCGTCTTCTTTCAGGAAAGGAAAGGAGATGTGGCCTGTGGCGTCGCTGCGTGCGTCACCGACCTCGCTAGCGCCACTAGCGCCATTCCCCTTCCTCGGCCATACACTGAGTGAATAAATGTTCTTTTGTTGTCAGCTATCAACGCGTCCTGTTTGTCTGCGCGCTGGCTCGCTCAGCGTCTCACAATCGGAAACATCCATACTACGTGAGTTGTTTCTACAGCGTCTTCCACCTACCGTGCGAATGGCTCTTGTTCCAGCTCTGGATAAGACTGTCAGAGCTGGCAGAAATGGCCGATGACATGATGGACACTACTCCGGCAGTCATAAACGCTGCCCACATATCTCCGGTTTCCAAAGCAGATTCCCTTCGAAAAACGGTAAAAGATATCGCAGCTGAAGTCGCCAACTTACGTCGGCAATTGCTGAGAATTCGCGACTTTTCTCACGTTGCCTGCTCAGCAACGGCCCCTCCACCAGCCTGAGCACCGCTTTTCATCTCAGAACACATGCTACTATCACCGGCATGTTCGTGCCGCGGCTCGCAGATGTGTGCCATCCCGCTCATGGCGCATGGGAAACGCTCAGGCCGATCGTCAATAACAGCGGCGGGCGATCAAGGCCAAGCATCCAGCCGCCTCTTCCACATCACCGATAAAACCACAGGTCTTCGCTTGCTGGTGGACACTGGAGCAGACGTCAGCATAATTCCGGCGTCCAAAACGGACCGGCGTCTCCGCGAGAAGTCAACTCCTTTACAGGCGATCAATTCTTCTGTCATTTAAACTTAGGGACAGAAGTGTCTGACCCTTGATCTCGGTCTCAAGAAGAAACTACAGTGGTTATTTTGGATAGCAGACGTACGCTACGCAATCTTAGGCGCCGATTTCTTAAGGCATTTTCATGTGCTCGTGGGTATGAACCGCTGTCGCCTGGTGGTTAGCTATACCGGCTTATCGGTCAATGGTTTTCTGTCACACGCTATGACCCTAAACCCCACCTTCGTGAAAATGCTTACGTCACCATATACAGCTCTGCTCAACGAGTTTCCGAAGATTACAACGCAGTCTCCAATGGATAAGACCCCCAAGCGCACTGTGACCCACTGCATCGTTACCACAGGCCCACCTATTCACTGCCACCCTCGCCGACTTGGCCCTGATAAACTTCGAATTGGTCGTAAAGAGTTCGAGCATATGTTACAGCTGCATCATTCGTCCATCATCAAGCTCGTGGTCGTCGGCGCTAGACATGGTTCCCAAGAACAATGACTGGTGGCGCTGTGGTGATTATCGGGCTCTCAATGCAGTCACCGTTCCAGATCGATACCCGTTACCCAATATTCAGGACTGCACTGCCTTTTTAACCGGCACAACAATATACTCGAGGATTGATCTCGTGAAAGATTATCATCAGATTCCCGTTGAGCCTTCTGACATTACAAAAACTGCAATAATTACCCCAATTGGGCTTCAAGAGTATTTACTTATGCCTTTCGGTTTGAGAAACGCAGCTGACATTTCAGCGTTTTATAGACGAAATCACAAGAGGCTTGCCGTTTTGTTTCGCCTATATAGACGATCTTCTCGTTGCCAGCAAGGACGCTGAAACGCACAAGGCACATCTACGTGAGCTTTTCATTCTACTGCGTGATCACGACCTTGTCGTCAATGTAGAAAAGTGTCAGTTTGAAGTCTCGGAGATAGCTTTCCTCGCACATCACATCACTAAAGATGGCATCACTGATACCTGACAAGGTTCAAGGTATCATCGACTACCCGCCTTCCAAGTCCATACGTAGTCTGCGACGTTCTCTCGGACTGGTCAATTTTTATCGCTGCTTCATCCCTACATGATCTACACTGCTGCAGCCTCTGGAAGCTCTACTATCGACTTCGAAAACCGAGTCAGCCGCACTTGCCTGGGACACGGTCGCGGATCAAGCTTTTGCCACCGTTAAGACAAAACTCGCCCAGGTGACCCTCCTGCACTACCCTGCTCCCACTAGAATCATGGTGGACGCTTCTTCAGAAGCAGTTGGAGCCGTTCTTCATCAATGGATCAATGGTGCATGGGCACTTCGTTTCTCTCAAGTTACACGACACTGAGCGCCGATACAGTACTTTCTGGCGGGAGCTCCTCGCGGCCTACCTTGCGGTGAGACATTTCATGTACTTCCTTGAAGGGCCACAATTTGCCATTCTTACCAACCACAAGCCACTTGTTTCGGCTTTATGTTCCTGCAGTGCCACGCACACTGCTAGAGAACTTCGACACCTTGCTTTCATTGCCAAATTCACCACAGACATGCGTTATGTAAAAGGCAGCTTTAACAATGCAGCGGACGCTCTCAGTCGTATTACCATCAATGCCACGACAGGCACCACCGACCTTTCATTGTCTTCGCTCGCGGAGGCACAGACATTAGACGATGAGCTTCCACGACTTCGATCCTCTACTTCCCTCCGACTGAAAGAAGTCAACTTTCCCGACGACGACGTTGCGCTCTGGTGCGACATTTCACACAACTGCACTCGTATCTATGTGCCTTCACATCTGCGTCTTGTTGTTTTTGACACCCTCCGCTCCATCTGCCATCCAGGGGTAAGAGCTACTCAAGAACTGGTCACTGATCGCTATGTCTGGCCGCACATACGCGCTAACATTCGTGATTGCGTTCGCACTTGCACAGCGTGTCAGCGTATCAAGGTACAACGGCACACCAAGCCTCCATGGGGAAAATTCCCTCTCCCTGATGCACGTTTCGACACCATTCATGTGGACATTGTCGCGCTTTAACCTCAATGTTGGGGATGTACAGATTTGCTTAGGTGTATTGACAGGTATTACGTGGCAGCAGAAAGCACAGGACCGGGTTGATTGGCGGAACATGGGAGAGGCCTTTGCCCTGCAGTGGGCGTAGACAGGCTGATGATGATGATTGACAGGTACACTAGGTGGCCTAAAGCAGCTCCAATGCCTGACATCACGGCAGAACCAGTTGCTCGTACCTTTCTTGCTACCTGGATTAGCCGTTTCGGTGTACCATCAACAGTGACTACTGATCGAGGCAGGCAGTTTGAGTCAGCGCTTTTCACCTCTGTCACATCTCTACTGGGTTGTGCGCGCATTCGCACAACTGCGTATCATCCAGCATCAAATGGCATTGTAGAGAGACTCCATCGTCATCTAAAAGCAGCACTCGCCTCGCAGCCTCACGCCGAAGATTGGGTATCTCACCTCCCCATCGTGCTTCTCGGCCTTCGTTCATCACTTCGGCCAGAACTTGCTTGCTCTGTAGCCGAGATGGTTTATGGCTGCACACTCCGTTTGCCTGGTGACCTCGTCAGCCCCGTTACTACGCAGTGTTTCGAATCCATCTTCTTTCGTCCAGCATCTGCGGATCTTCATGCAAGACTTGCGCCCATCACCAACTTCAGCTCACACTCAGAACGATGTTTTTCTACCGGCAAACCTACAGACATCTTAACACGTTTTTGATCGTGTTGATGCGTTTCGCAGTGCTCTTCAGCCTCGCTATGACAGTCCTTTCCCAGTCATCAAGCGTTCTGAACATCATTTTACAATCCTGCGTAATGGGCATGAAGACACAGTCAGCATTGAAATGATCAAGCCTGCACCTATTCTGACAAGCTGTGTTTGATTATTTTTCTTTCAAGTGCCCACGGCCACTTCTCTGCAGGGGGGGGGTCATCTGTGGCATACTTTTGTTCTTCTTCTGGCACGACACACTTGGGACATGAACTGGTAGTGGGTAGTCTACTGAGGAGAAAGAAGAAGTAGTTGGAACGGTACTAGAAATACAAGAAAAATACTCGTGCAATAATTATAAAATGTGAGTAAAAGTACGACATACAGTCGAATTTGATCGGGTCTGGTAAACTCAGCTGTCTGGTCGGATCCAAATTTCAGACTTTATTGTGATAGCACGTTTCTCCTTCCTTTTTTTTCCTTTGTCACTTTATTGCTCTTTATCTTAGTAATTTTATTTCTACTCCAGGGTAAACAATAATGTAATTATCATTAATAGACCCCAATACGTCTTCTTGGCTAATCCCCCTGAGTGGGTATGTGCCAATCTGGATAGGCTACAAACAAACAAACGATGGCGGAGATGCAATACCCCTTGAGGGTTTTCGCCGTACATGTACGGCAGAAGCTTCCTGGTACCAAAGGTGTTTCGTCGTACATGTACGGCATAGCGTTTATTTTTAAACGCGCGTCTTTTTCGATCATTTTTCTTGCCTTGCATGTGCTGCCACTTCGGGAATACGTGGAAGTTTTTTCATGTGCGGACGTCTCCCCGTTGTTGCTTTTTTTATGCTTCGCAAAACGGCGCGCTGCCTATCGCTTGCGCAGCAGAGCGCGCCCACGGAGTGGTTGGTTTCAAACGCGCGCCTTCTTCGATCATTTCTCTTGCTTGGAATGTGCTTCCACGCTTCGGGAATACGTGGATTTTTTTAATGCGCCGATGTCGCTCCGTCTTTTCATTTATTATTATTATTTTTTCCACAGCGGATCGGCGGCTTTCAATTGCGCATCAGAGCGCGCGCATGCGGTGCGGCTGGTTTCGGTTTCGTCCTTCGGGTGGTTTCCGCTTCTTGCGCCCGCAAAGCTGATGGCTGTTTGGTTTCTAATCTCTCAAAGGGTGACCGCTTGTTACTTTCTCGTTTATTGCTGTCCGGGGTGCGATTACATCTGTTTCCGTGCGGCACTAAATTACACAAACGACGCCGCCGTGATTGCGTTTCCTGTTGTGGGGTCTCGGAAAAACTAACCACGTCTTGTTGGCGATAAGACGAAGGAGAACTGCAGCTTTTTCACTCGTCTTGCTTTGCGGATGGGCGCACAACCATAGAGTTTTCTTCCGTGCGCTCACTGACGCAGTTCGCTTACGCTATGGAAGCGCGCGCTGGTTGCTCTGCTGCCGGTGAGTCGAGCAGCGATTCTTCCGATGCGGACTATTCCCTAAGTGCCGAATCAGAATCTGATTCATTGGATTTCAGTTTGTCAGACGAGGATAATGCATAATTTTTATTTATAAAAAAACTATCAAGTTTTTTTTAGGGTTTTGCTTCATTTAACTACGAATAAACAGTGCGTATAACACAACACAAATGACTTTTTTGCCACTTTACGGTCACGAAAAAAAAATTTTAGACAATTTTTTTCTCAAATATAAGCGTCTAAAGAATGTATTTCAGCAATAAAAAATTACACATTTTTGGACTGGATTTTGCGAAAAAATTCGACCTCAGAGGGTTACTAAACCGCGCTGTGTTTTCGGAACCGCGTTTCAGAGTGCTACATCCTGATTGCACTCTCATCGTGCAAATTAACTGGCCTGAGCACACTAGCAACGGCTGGTTGCCAAAGCCACTCTCCGAGGCAACGAGTAATTAATCACGACAATAACGATGCCGACTGCTAGCGTTGCGGTAGTCTCAGTGCAACGGGGGCTTCCACTGAGATATTGTTGGAGACTCTATGGTAAGTGAAATGCGGCGTGCGCGGTGATTCCATTTGCCGACAACGCAGTTATGTGACTCGCCTTTCGCGTCAGTGTGTGGACGTCTCCTCGCCAGCGTAGGGCTTCTTTCAAATGAACCAACGGCGGTTCTACGCCACCTCCTGCTTCGAGTGCACCGGCACTGACTAACGAAACGGCTGCAATAGGCGCCGCAGAAAGGCAATGACGTCGACGGGCGAACATCACACAAGTGGGAGCTTTGGTGCAGCGAGAGGCGCACCAGTGGGAAACGGAACGCCTTCGTGGGTTCACGGCTCGAACTACGAACCCCGGCTACTACATAGAAATAAAAAGGTGGTATTTGCAATAATTGTGACGAACCCTGCCAATACCCTGAATGGTTTACCTTTATGGAGGCAAAAACCTTAGGTGCCTCATTAAACAAGAAATGTTCACTGTCAGCGGCGACGCCAACGAGAGTGCTGCAAAATAACCATCACGTCGTCAGCGGCCGTGTAGGAACTCTGCCTCTGGCGATTACAGTGAAGAGACAGTTGACTATCTCTGACTTGTTTACGGACGTTGTTCGCATGCTCGCGCATGCGGTCATTAGCGCACCGCCCGTTTGGCCAACATAGTAACGCCCGCAAGAAAGAGGTATCTTATACGCAACACTATCACAACATTCAACATTCTTCTGGTGATGCTTCTTGCTACGTCTTTTCGTCTTGATCTCTCTATTTACTTGCTGACACAGGCAATAGAACGGTAAGGAACTGGGCGATTGACGGAACACAAGAAGAAGTAGTACACTTTTACATCCCACTTTTTGAAGAAACGAAAGTGCTGGGGCGTACCAGAGAAAAAATTGGCCGCGTATCTGCGTGCTTCGCTGCAAATGTCGTCTAAAGACGATAGAAGAGGCGCTGCATGAGATATAGACGCCATCTGGCAATACGTCGGGAAACATGAGTGCTGTGTTGCGGGCTGGTAGTCCCGGCGCAGCAGCAGGCGAAGACCGGCGGTGACCAATGCGACCGGCGGGGACGCCAGCCAGCCCGAATACGCGGTTTGGCGCGAAGCGCTGAAGCAGAAGAAACGTCCGCACTCAACGAGTACTCTCCACACACTCTTTTATTTACACGTCGCCTGGGTAAAACAGGAATGCCAGAGCGGCGCCCCATGGCATTAGTACAGTGCAATACAGAACCGAAACCGAAACACAACAATGAGCTCGTGCAGAGGGCACGGAGGAAGGCAAGTTTCAGAGCAGTCGCATTTTTAGCGCAGCTTAAGAAACTAGCGTCTTTAGAATTGCGTATGTATGCATTTTCTATTAAAGGAACACACCACTTAATACTTACCTAGTGATGCTGCGCCTCAGATATGCGTAATGTTTGCTTTTTCATCGACAATGTACACAAGTATGAACCTAGTCAGCCGTTCAAGATGGCTGGTCCATGGGCAAGAGGTTCAACTTTGGCCGAGTGGCTGAATCGAGGGACGTGCCGACAAACGGAAAGAGAGACAGACCAAAATTTCTCCGTTTAAGTATCCCAAGAAAGACTATCGTCTTTAAAAAGAGCACGTGATATTTTGGAAGCGGCAGTGATCTCGAGGCGTGGTCCTGATAAATGCATTAGTGAACCCTCCGTTTATCTGCATAAGAAAGAGTTGGCATTTTTAGCGTAGATAAAGGGCTTTTACTATGGTGTGTGATATTGTCCAGAGAGCTTGTGCGCATGTACGTTTTCTGAAGTGGAAGATTTATGCTTCAATAAATTTCAGTTGTTAGTCTGCGCTTGTCCTGTGTACTTCTTCTTGTGTACCGTCAATTGCGCAGTTCCTAACAGTTCTAATGTCATACCAACTAGCCCCACAACGCACTTTACTTGACACAGGCAACCAACCTTATTTCTGGCAGAAAACAACAACCTAACGCCTGCCCTGCTGACCACTTTCTAAAGATTATGTGCCACCTTGTGCACATAAGGAATGACCACTACTTTTTCCTGCGGGTGTATCACTGATCGAACAGCTTATGAGCACTTGCTTTTAAAACCAGACATGAGGCTTTCCGCGATGCTCGTCAAAAGCGTTCTTGGAAAACCTGCAAACTTCAGGCGTGCCACTTGAGTACGAAAACTCGCTTCAACTTGGTGGTCCCAAGACCTCTCAAGCGCCGCCTTCATGCAAGCCCTTGCAATACCGCGCTTGACACTTTCCTGTCCGATTGAGCATTTCTGGCCTCGGCGCAGGCTAATCATCATTTTTTCTTTTCTGTTTCCTTGATATTGTGGTGGAATTTATATATGCGGACTGGAAGAATAAAACAAATTTGGTTGTTAGTCCGCGCCGTGGTTTGTGTCCGTTCTTCGTCCCGTCTTTTAGCGTTGTGTTCTACTGTTAGACACAACAGTTGTTTACAAGTATGGACCAAAGCACTCTGACGCCGACTGCTTGTCTGTCGCCCCGTCGACCCGCCGGCACAGGACGACCAGGATCATGCCTGCTTCTTGAGGACCAAAAGTGCCGACTTCGCAGAACGACAGCGAGCCGACCCGGAAGTTAAGGACCTTGTGGAATACCTCGAGGGCAAGACCGACGTTGTTCCGTAGGTATTCATGCGAGGAGTAGCATTGTTTTTCTTATGAAATGGCCTTCTCCTAAAGAAAAAAAAACCCGCATTTCCCCGAAGGGGAGTATGAGGAAGTGCGAAGCACGGGGTGATGCTATGAGAGGGCGCGCGCGACTAAACTGCAGAGCCGAGCGAAGGAGACGGCAGCGAGAGAGCACGCGCCAGCCGACCCACGGAGGTCTGGCCGTTTTTAAGTGCAAAGCACTTTTACTGATGATGATGATGATGATGATGATGATGATCTGTCTTCCGAACTCGTTCCAAAGAACCCGCAACGCGTTCAACTTGTTGGCGGCGTTGCGCACGCCCGAGATGGGGCTCAGGTTGTTGTCGAACCACAGTCGATCGCACACCGCGCAGCTATATCCGAAGCTGCGGTCCAGGAAGTCTCGCTGGAAGCGCGCGTCCGGCCGACAGAATTCGAGGGCCCGCGCTCGCTCACGCATCGCGCGTCCCCGCGCCAGATCGGCTTCGGGGTGCTCGGCTCGCTTCGCACGCTTTCGTTCGGCGTCTCGCCGCCGGCCTTCATCACCACAGGCAATGCGCGGGGCGCGCGCAGTCACGGAGCGGAGGGCGGAGCGCGCGTAGTCACGTGGGGCGTGACGTCGCTGCGCCGTTGCTACTGACGCTCCTCCTCCTCTCCGCTCTCCGCGGCGTTGCTATGGGACGGCGGATTCAGGGTCGCTTATAAAGTGCATTCGCACTTAAAACTTCTCGCCACTTGGAGCCAACCACCTCCTCGTAGTACCTCCAGAATTACTTCAAGAGGCCCTGCAAGCTTTGCATGACGACCCGATGGCTGAACACCTTGGATTTTCTCACACGCTGACGAGGATGCAAGAAAGCGAGGTGCATTGGACTACGAAGTTCTCGGCGACGGCATTACGAGCTCGCACTGAGGCCATGCACGACTTGAAGTCGTTCGTGTGCACCTTAAGCTGTTTGATTGGCGCTAACGAACCCGACGACATTAGTATTTCCTGGCCTGATTCTTTTTGTCATGTTACCTTTTAAGCATCGAGCCGATGCTCCTTTCATACGGCGGCATTGCCATGCCCTTAGTTCTTTATTTCAATGTTACCATTACAAGTTTCCCGGCGCAGTCCCCACAGTAGTGTAGGGGAAGCTTCCCGATTGTCGTAGAATGTGATTGTGCACACGACGCGAGCAGTTGAGTCCTTGCTCAGACCAGCGATACCGCTTTAAGGTTGAGTAAGGCATGTACAAAAGCCGCCCCGATCAGACTACCGACGATTGTGTTCGACGCTATCGCCGTACTGAGTGTGTCACTTCTTTTTCTAGGCACATGTCCGCCTAATGAAGTGATTTAACACCCTCCGATGGTTCTAGTGGTTATGGTGTTGGGCTGTTATCCCGAAGGTAGCGGTGTCGAACCCCGGCCACGCCGGCATCGTTTCTATTGTGGAAAAATGCTAGAGGAGGAGGAGGAATAAAGTTTATTGTCAAGGCACGTTTTCTTAAATTTATGTGCGCGTTAAAGAACTCCAGGTGGTCAAATGTTACGACGTCCTCCACTACGGTGCTTCTCATAATCATATCGTGGCCTTGGGACGTAAACCCCAAAAATTTTTAAACTCTTTACCGCTTGCTTGCTCGAGTTTGTGTTATTCACCGTCATGACTGCGTGATAATTTATTGGCGCTTCTGAAACCTCGAAGGTTTTTTTTTTTTTAAAGCAGCACTATAACACCACTGTAACATAGCGCAGCATATTGCATAATCAACTTGCGATCATTGCAATCGGCTGAAAATTTTTATGTAATTATATAGGCTCAACGTTTCTCGTCAGGAGATCTATCTTGAGCTGTTGTCGGTACCAATTCCGCAGTTTTAAAAAATACTATTGCACCTTGTTAAATAATATTCCTTTAGTATGTGGAAACTTGAATTTGTTATAAAACTAATGCCTATTTTGTGCTCCACTGCGACAAGCAGGATCGTGTGAACCTTCATATATAAAGAACGCATGCGTGAGGGATAAGTGAACAAAATGAATAAACAAGGACATATATACTAATGAAGAAAAGGTGGAGTGAACACAACCATGAAGCGCTACAAGCAGATCACGGTGCCGTACGCTGTTGCGGGGAAGTATGCGGACCACTTTCTTTTGGAGGAATCAGCAATAATTATTTTCACTCGTAGCCTCGTACCGAGGGTTCCATCTTGGTTCCTGTGGTCAGAGTGTCCTTTCGGTTCGTGCTCTCTCCGACACCCGGCTCGTACAATTAGTTGTCTGAACTTCGCTATTAGCAGGCGCTAGGCGCGCGTAGGACACTGTGGTTGAAAGTGGCGTTTTTGAATGCAGGTGGCTTCTGCTGGATCCAAGAGACCCCGCCGAACAGCTGGCTTTTCTCGTTAATGAGCTTCAGGAGTCCGAGATGAAAGGCCAAAAAGTGAGTGTTTTTCGGAGAAGAGTTTGCATCTCTGTAATTTTCTACGATCAATTCACATTGATTGAGAGTGGTATTCTGCATACTGGATATATCTTTAGGTGCGTTTAAAACACTGCTACAGGGAAAGAAAGCTAAGCTTCATGAACTCCTTAGTGCATGTTAGGATTGATGAAATTTTTATAATGAGGTGTCACTACAAAAGCTCGCTACTAGAGTCTGGGCTCCAGACATGTTTTATCGTTGCAGATATTACACATGAGAAAGAGGGCCTGCTTTCTTTGGCTGCCCGAGCTAAGCGAGCACTCCGATATCGCGACTACAGCATCTGCGACACTTTTGAGAACAGTGTCCTTTCGCGTTGAAGAAAAATGTGAAATATGTTAGCGAAAATATGAAGATTTTATGAAGTGTAGTGCAAATGAAAGGCAAAAAAGGGTCCGCCACGGTGGATCAGTGGTTACGGTACTCGGCTGCTCACCCGAAGGTCGTGGGTTCGATCCTGGCCGCGGCGGTCGCATTTCGGTGGAGGCGAAATGGCGGAGGCTCGTGCACTGAGCGATGTCAATGCTTGTTATAAAACACCAGATGGTCAAAATTTCTGGAGCCCTGCACTACGGCGTGCTTCATAATGAAATCGTGGTTTCGGGACGTAAAACCCCAGATATATGTATAAGGTAAGAAATGGAAATGTACGTCAACTGCAATCAATACACCAATGAGTGCGTGCTGAACCCCTACAAAAAATGTACCAGCTTATCTGGCATACGTTAGCGTCCAAACAACACAGCCATTCTAGAAAAGAGGATAACTTATACCCCTGTCACACGGCAAATCTAATGTCATTTACAACAAATGACATGAGGTGAACTTAATGTCATTTTACCTGCCTGCTGTCACACGACGAAAACAAATGTCATTTTAAAATGATGACCATGACCTTAGCCCTCCTGAGCCGTGACGTTGGGAGAAATAAAAATCATACATGTATCCTCGAAAATAATTTTCTATCACTAAAAAGCTGCTCGAAGAATATAAATGCAGCCGTTTTACAGAACTTGCCAGAGGTGTACGACACAAACGCAGTCAAGCCAAGAACCAATAGAAAACCAACATGGCCGACGTTATGACCGGTCGTTGGTTATGGTACGTTGGTACAGTGAACTAAAGCGTGCGAGCACGACTCACACTCCGGCTGCAGAAATGAGACGGCGGCAGCTGATTCGTGTAGGTACCACCTTGATCACCAAAACACGTGCAATCGGACGATCTACACCTGCGATACGGGCAACAACAAGAGAGCACAAATGAAACATGGCCGGCGTCCAGCCGCTGTAGTTGAGAGTAGCTTTCTTTTAGAAACTTTCGCGCATGCTGTTACGTGATCAAACCAGTAATAAGTTAATCTAGTAAAGAATAAGATATTTACGATTTACAAAAGTTACGCATACATAGTCAACAGTTATCTGCTTAAAAGGTCCCTGGCGTCGAGACTACGCATTCGGTCCGAAATCGTACGAGAATGTGTTTCGGGAACTCATTCGACAGGAAATGTCATTTTCATCGAATGGCATTAGTTTCCCCATGTGACAGCAAACAAATTACATTACAAACGAATGACATTAGCTGTAAATGACATTTGATTTGCCGTGTGTCATGGGTATTAAGTGGCGAGAAATTCCTGAAAAAAGGATGTCACTGGGCCCCCGTTTCGAAAAGTGCGCTTGTCTTCGTCAAGGCAGTAATTGCGTTCCTTATCAGCATGTTTAAGTACGCTTCGCTCAATTTACCACGAGAGGGGAAAGAGGTGGCTATTGAGCTTGAGAAGTTGGCGGGCGAAATGTGGCTTATTGTACAGAGAAGTGAAACAAATACATGACATGTATTACATGATTTTGATGGTGTGACCTAGCAGTTGTATTTGTCACACAACCATGTCATCCCATAGTAATTTTGGTACATGTGAAGTTAGTGAAACTTCCGCGAGGGCATGAAGGCGTAAGAGGAGATATATATATATATATATATATATATATATATATATATATATATATATATATATATATATAGTTGCGAGTTGCTCTCTGTGCACGCTTTCTATGCGGTTTTCCGTTTTTGCTAGCGGCAACACAAGCGATAACCGCTCTGTCTGCTTATCGCTGTCATGAACCGGCGCGAGGGAGCATATCGTTTGTACGCGAAACGTACAAACGTTTGCGCGCCCTATGCGCGCCCTAAAATCAAGGCGCGCATAGGTGTGCAAGAGGGCATTCCAGCTCCACTAACGTGAAACCTGTAGAGGGGCGAAGCATGCAGTGTGCGCCGGTGTTTTCCACAGCAAAATCACTCCTAATGGGCAATCAGAGACAGGAGAAAGATAACACACAAACCCGCAGTCCGCTTTTAGTTAACGTGCACGCTGCGAATCTTTGTTGTTCAACTACTCACAAGAGAAATCTCCCACCGGCGCTACATTGCAGTTCAAGATCCAGTGCCTATATATACGGGTGGCCGTTGAACAGTTGTGCAGCGCTAGTAGTCGTTTTTTTCTTTTCATTCAAGAAACTCGCTAGTTGATGCTGCCTGCGTCGGCGTTGTCTCTCGCGGGCGAGGGCGCGTTTTGGTTCCTTGCGAGCTGGTAGTTACGCGTTCATCGCAAACAGAGCGTTTCCATAGTCAACGCGCGCCGTTCGCTCTGTCTCGTCACACGGTGAGCGCTGAGGCGGTGACGCCCTCTCTTGCACTCAAGCAAATAGACAGGACACGACGATGCGCGCCGCGACAGCAGACGACACTGCCTGCCGACACGCCGAGACACTAAGGTGCTTCGCTCCTAAAAACGCTAATACTTAATGAATAGAAAGTTATAAACTGCCTGAACGGACGTTTTCCAAACCGATGTACAGCTTTGTCATTAGAATTTCTCGCTCAGCTTCGTGACTTCGAAAGTCAGCAATTAAAGTGGCCTAATTAAGCAAATAATCGGAACACAAAAAAACAGTCTGGCGTACTCCAGGCAACAGTAAGCAACATGCATGTGATCGCGTCGTTATTGAGTGTGTCGCCGTATTTTTAAACTCTGGCTAACGATAGTTAGGGCACCTTGCATCTATCTATGTCTCTCTCTCTCTCTCTCTCTCTATATATATATATATATATATATATATATATATATATATAGTTGAAGAAATGAAGGAGCACACTTACGAAAATTGCATATTTTTACTCATTTACGTTTCGGCCGTGGCACGGCCTTCGTCAGAATGACGAAGGCCGTGCCACGGCCGAAACGTAAATGAGTAAAAATATGCAATTTTCGTAAGTGTGCTCCTTCATTTCTTCAACTACATGTGCACCGGACCTTCAGAACTTTCTTTTGAATTATATATATATATATATATATATATATATATATATATATATATATATATATATATATATATATATATATATATAACGCTCGGGAGTGGGGGACTGTCAAAACACGAGTGGAATTTCAGTAGAAGGTTTTTTGGAGTTACTTCAAGTCTACTTAACTTCAACTATTGTGAGCTTGAAGGAAGGCTTTTCTGTACAAAAACAGGGGATTTGTAGAGGATCTAGCGTGGCGCCGATTTTAACTGAGATCTATCTTGCTGATTTAGATTGTTCACTATCGCGGGCACTTGTTGACGAATGCGTTGTACGCGTCTTCAGATATGTCGACGATTTTTTAATCTTGTTAAGTGTGAATTCAGACAATAACCTAGCGGAGGTAGCAGACAACACTCTTCATGTTTTTAAATCCGTTGCCAAGAAACTGAATTTTACTATTGAGCTGCGAGTGAATGCAAGTTTGCAAATTTTAGATATTAGACTATTTTTCAGGAATGGTGGTCACATGTGCTGGGCATACCAGCCAAGATCTAAGAAGCCCCTTTTACCGTACGATTTTTGCCATTCAAAGCTTGTTAAGAGGGGAATCGCGAAGTCCTGTTTGAAGTCTTCTTTAAGTAAGTCATGCCACCACACGGTCCAGGATAGTTTCACCTCCCAAGTGGCCAGACTGCAAGAAGTGGGCTTTCCGGACGTTCTGCTAAAGGCCGTAGCAGAGAAACTGTTCGAAACCTTTGGTAGATGTACTGCGTCTCCACAGGTGGACACTACATTAGGAACAGAAAGGCGAAGTTTTGTGGTTTTGCCTTATGTCCACAAACTTTCTCATGGTATCAAGAAGGTGGTCAGGAAATTTGGCGTAGATGTTTTTTGTTCAGCACCATGTAAATTGTCACGGGTGTGCGCCCTTACGAGTGTGCAGAGGAGTGGAAGCTGCGGCACGAATCACAAACGCAAGTTTGTAGGATGCAGATCGGAAGTTGTCTATGAGGTCCCGTTAAGCTGCGGCAAGGTCTATGTGGGACAAACTGGAAGATGTTTAAACAAACACCCTTCGGAGCATTCGTATGCTGTAGCTTCAGCCAGTGGGCAACATTGGGCGGTTCATTGCAGATCCTGCGCTAACTGCATCCCACTTTTTAAATGCGAAGCATTTCTTAGCGAACCTCTGGCACTTTGAGCGTTTCTATCTACGTATCTATCTGTCTATCTATCTAGCCGCCTACGTGTGTGTGCCCTCATGATCGCCTCCTTAACTTGGTGTAGCCCAAAATTTGCAAGGGAGGGTAAGAGGATTTGACGAATATGATTGCCGGGTCATCACATGAATAACGTTAAAATCCTGTTGCGTACGTCGTCAAACCCTTTCCACAAGACACGTGGCACATACCCGTTTACTACGGGCCGCGGTGTACGGGTATGCGCCACAGGTGATTGACAGTTTATATCTACTCAGGAACGGCGAGAACAGACATTGGTGGTAACTTAAATGCTAGAGCGTTAAGGAAAACCAACATCGGCAGCTTTGACTCAACGAATGGAAAGAATGAAAATTAGGATCCCAGTCGGAATCGAACCCAAGCATTCTGCGTGGCAATCAGGTATTCTACCACTGAGCCACGCCAGGTCTATAAACTGGTTTGGAAAAACAGCCTACGCAGGCGTACTATCGGTGCAACGTCAATTGTGGTTGTGCTTCTGAGTATGTAATTTTACAAGAAAGCATTAAACACTACATGATACTCCTACGATGTGTACTCCTACGATACAGGCGTCATATCAGATGAACGTCTGTAGTTCCAGTGTTGGCTCCGCTTTTATAGCAGTCTAATAAACATTACAATTGTATTCCTATGATTCAGCAAGCTCTATTGAGGCATTGCTCGACCCCGGAGGAATACTTAACGAAAGTTACATATGATATCCACATCACCCCACCGTAAAGTGCACTTCGTGCACCAAAACGACGCAGTGTCCTCGTCAATTCTTACGAGGCTGGGCGATGGCCTCATGCTGACCGAGCATGATGCCAGATTAATTGACAGCCGCTTTGTAGACTAGGCTACGTAGGTCACATACGCCCAGGTAGTCTACGAATATGACAAACACCATCCACTGATGTTGGTCTACGTAGCACTATCCAGGCCTACCAGCCTCGACGGCCTATACCTCACCAACAAGAATGGTGGCTTCAGGTTTCCGACGTGTCGCCGGCTCTGTCGACAGACAATTTGTCGACGAAATAACCGAGGCATCCACGCATTCCAACAGCTCTACTATGCCACATACTTCACTACACATGGACCCCTCGTCACCAAGATCACGACCGGATCCTATAACAAGTCATGACCAGCTGCTGGTGCTCACTGATCACGGTGATGATGCCCTTGTCCAAGAACTGTCAAGAACGTCTTGCACACATGCACATGGGTTCGTGAAAGGTGCGTGCGTTCTCGGTACACGTATAAGCACTACATATCAGCTTACCGCTTCTGGCGTTCGTAATACCCACGTTGCCATTGGCAGCGTTACCCAACCGTAAACAACTGGTTATATAACACATATGCGGCTCTTCAACATATATATGTGTGCGTATAAAATTTATACAAGTCTCTAGCGTCATTTTGTAAAGTGTCGCTCAGTAAAAAAGTTACGCCACAGTCACCTACCCGCCACATGCTTCGCATAACATCGACTCCCACGGTACGTGGGATCTGCCGATTTTTTGAAGAAACGAAAGTGCTGGGGCGTGCCACAGAAAAAAGAGCACGTGAAATTTTGGAAGCGTCAGTGATCTCAAGGCTTGGTCCTGATAAATGCATCAGTGAACCCTCCGTTTATCTGCATATAAAAGTTCGCATTTTTAGCGTAGATAAAGGGCTTTTACTATAGTGTGTGATATTGTCGAGAGAGCTTGTGCGCATGTACGTTAAGTGGAAGATTTATGCTTCAATAAATTTCAGTTGTTAGTCTGCGCTTGTCCTGTGTACTACTTCTTGTGTTCCGTCAATCGCGCAGTTCCTTACCGTTCTAATGACGAAAAGCTGAACCGGGACTCGGGCGCTCGATCGGTTAGCGCCAAGAGAAAGGCGAAGGTGCGAATAGAACTGCTGTGCCCCGCGGGGTCTCTTTCTTCATATATTATTTTACTATATATATATAATTCAAAAGAAAGTTCTGAAGGTCCGGTGCACATGTAGTTGAAGAAATGAAGGAGCACACTTACGAAAATTGCATATTTTTACTCATTTACGTTTCGGCCGTGGCACGGCCTTCGTCAGAATGACAAGGCCGTATATGTATGTATATATATATATATATATATATATATATATATATATATATATATATATATATATATGCATATGAAGGCAGAGAAAATCCTGCGCGGGGTGCTACAAGTATGCCCGTGAAAAGATCACGTTTACAACTTTCCGCGAAACAGCAGCGAGGTGCGGTTGGACACGCGCATGTACAAAGAATGCATAATCCGCCACGAGTAGTCATTGCACCACGCTGTAATCCGTCAGTGGCAGAAAGGCCGAACCACTCCCAACCCCAGGAATTATCATCTTAGTTTGAGGCATAATGAGAAAGTAGGTGGCGACCACGTGTTACAACACATCTTCTAAAATGTGCTGCAGTGTTTTGTACTAGAACCACTGTAGCACGTTCTTGATCTTTGATAAAAACCGTTCCCTGGCCGAAATCTGAGAATAACTGTTACGTATTTCACTGCGACTTTCCTTTATATAATTAAACCAATAGACAAGAACGTTCTTGTCTATTGGTTATTGTTTGTATATATATATATATTGTCACGTGGTCGTGACGTCGACGAAGGCAGCTGTCAGTACGTCCGAGATGAAACTCTTTATTAGGCCGAACTTGTGGCCGGGAAACTGAACGTCAAGCTACAGGAATACACTGATAGCGGCGAACCGAGCGTCGACCGTCGATCAACTGGCAAGCGGAGAAGCACGTCGGCATTTATACATGTGTCGTCGAATATTCCAGCGTTATCTCTGGTTGTCGCGCAAGTTCTAGAATAAGCTCGAGTGTTCGCGTCTGGCGCGCAATCTTAACAAAACGATCTACAATAATCGCGAAGAATCTCGAACAATGAGGCGCGGTTTGCGCTGAGCGTTGCTGACAGTCTTTGTGGGCGAAAAACGAATACGGCAAAAGCGATATTAAGAAACGCACGTGGCAATGCCCCCCTCTGAAAAAGCATCGTCCCGATGCTTAAAACAGAACAGGCCAATGTATGCAACAAAAAATAACAAAAATAAAGCAACAAATTTAAGTACAATAAACAATAAGCACAATCAAGAAAGTACAATATTAAAGCAAAATGACAGTTCTCAGATATGCTAACGCGCGTAATATGGTTTGAGGCGCACGACATGGACGACTTCAGGTCGTGCACGGCGCCGCTCAGAGTTCGTAATGCCGTCAGGAACAACCTCGTAGTCGAGTGCGCCGAGGCGTCGCAGTACCCTGTACGGCCCGAAGTATCGTCGAAGAAGCTTCTCACTAAGTCCACGTCGCCGTATTGGCGTCCATGCCCATACACGGTCACCGGCTTGGTATTCTATGTGGCGTCGTCGAAGGTTGTAGCGGCGGCTGTCAGTCGTCAGCTGGTTCTTGATCCGTAGGCGGGCGAGCTGTTGTGCTTCTTCGGCGCGCTGCTAGTAAGCGGCGGCGTCGAGATTTTCTTCGTCGGTGACGTTTGGTAGCATGGCGTCGAGCGTCGTCGCCGGGCTTCTTCCGTAGACCAACTTGTACGGCGTCATCTGCGTCGTTTCTTGGACGGCCGTGTTGTAAGCGAAGGTCACGTACGGAAGGATGGCGTCCCACGTCTTGTGCTCAACGTCGACGTACATGGCCACCATGTCGGCGATGGTGTTATTTAGACGCTCGGTGAGGCCATTGGTCTGTGGGTGGTAGGCGGTGGTGCGGCGGTGGCTCGTCTCGCTCTATTTGAAGATCTCCTGAGTTAGGTCCGCAGTAAAGGCGGTACCTCTGTCTGTGATGAGCACCTCTGGGGCACCATGACGGCAGACGATGTTCTCCACGAAGAACTTGGCTACCTCGGCGGCACTGCCTTTGGGCAAGGCCTTTGTCTCGGCGTAGAAGGTGAGGTAGTCAGTTGCTACGACGATCCACTTGTTGCTGGAAGTCGACGTCGGAAACGGCCCCAGTAGGTCCATCCCGATTTGCTGGAACGGCCGGTGAGGTGGTTCGATTGGCTGCAGAATTCCCGCTGGCCTAGTCGGCAGTGTCTTCCGTCGCTGACAATCTCGGCAAGTCTTATGGTAGTGGTCAACGTCGGCAGGAAGGCGTGGCCAGTAGTATTTTTCCTGTATCCTCGCGAGCGTGCGGGAAAAGCCGAGGTGGCCAGCCGTCGGGTCGTCGTGCAAGGACTGCAGAACTTCTGGTCGCAGTGCCGAAGGTACAACGATAAGGTAGTTGGCTCGGGCCGGAGAGAAGTTGTTCTTTACGAGGACGTCGTTTTTTTTAAAAAATTACGCCAATCCCCACCTGAATACTTTCGGAACAACGGCGGTCCTGCCCTTGAGGTATTCCACAAGGCCCCTGAGTTCCGGGTCGGCTTGTTGTCGTTCAGCGCAGTCGTCGGCACTTATGGTTCCCAAGAAGCAGTCGTCCGCCTTATCGTCCTGCGGCGGTGGGTCGACTGGGGCGCGGAACAGGCAGTCAGTGTCGGAGTGTTTTCTTCCGGACTTGTAAACGACAGTTATGTCGAATTCTTGAAGTCGTAGGCTCCACCATGCGAGGCGACCTGAAGGGTCTTTCAAGTTGGCTAGCCAACACAAGGCGTGGTGGTCGCTCATAACTTTGAAGGGCCGGCCGTAGATGTAGGGGCGAAATTTCGATGTAGCGCAGATGATGGCCAGGCACTACTTTTTTGTTGTGCAATAGTTGATTTCAACCTTTGATAGCGACCAGCTAGCATAACTGATGACCCTTTCCAATCCGTCGGTCTTCTGCACAAGGACGGCGCCGAGTCCTACGCTGCTTGTGTCGGTGTGGATTTCCGTATCGGCGTGCTCGTCGAAATGCGCGAGTATCGGAGGCGTCTGCGGGCGCCGTTTTAATTCTTGAAATGCCTGAACTTGCGATGCTTCCCACCTGAATTCGACGTCGGTCTTCGTGAGTTGCGTCAGTGGCTCAGCGATCCGTGAAAATTCCTTGACGAAACGTCTGTAATAGGCGCGCAAGCCGAGAAAACGGCGTACGGCCTTGTCGGTGGGCGTGGGGAATGCAGCGATGGCAGCTGTTTTCCGCGGGTCTGGGCGAACACCACCCTTGCTGATCACGTGACCCAAAAACAGTAGCTCCTCGTATGCAAAGCGGCACTTTTCAGGCTTCAAGGTGAGGCCAGAGGTCTTGATTGCTTGTAGTACAGCGTCAAGGCACCGGAGGTGTTCGTCGAAGCTTGAGGCAAACACAATGATGTCGTCCAAGTACACAAGGCAAGTCTGCCACTTCAATCCAGCCAGCGCGTTGTCCATAACGCGCTGGAACGTCGCAGGTGCCGAGCAATGACCAAAAGGCATGACCTTGAACTCTAACAGGCCGTCTGGTGTTATAAAGGCAGTCTTTTCTCAATCTCTGTCGTCGACTTCTATTTGCCCGTAACCGGTCTCGAGGTCCATCGACGAAAAGATCCAGGGTGTCGTCTATCCGGGGAAGGGGATACACGTCCTTCTTCGTGACTTTGTTCAGGCGAAGGTAATCGACGCAAAAACGCAGAGTCCCATCCTTCTTCGTCACTAGCACCACGGGGGATGCCCACGGACTCGTCGAGGGCTAGATGTCGTCGCGTAGCATTTCGCCGACCTGTTTGTTCACGGCCTCCCATTCCCGCGTCGAAACCCGGTAGGGACTCTGACGGAGTGGTCGAGCATTTTCTTCTCTTTTAATGCGGTTGTGGGATTCCGTGTCGATGGAAGGACGCATCCCAACATAAAACGTAACAACTGTTTGTTAGCGAAGTAGCAGCAGCGGGGCGAGCATACTGACGCTGCGCTCACTCGGGTAGCGAAGGAATGATCTCTTCCGAGCCTGGCAGCTTGGTTTTATAGCCACCGTCGGTGACGTAAGCCTCCGGTGACGCAGCGGTGGCGCTGTCCCTTATCTGAGGCGTGGTGTAGCATGCAGTCGTGTGACGCCGGCCTAAATAGTGATGAGGCGGAGGCTGCGCCGGTTTGTGCGCACTGTGTCGCCACATCACCCCCCCCCCCCCCCCGCGGAGTGCAGAGCCCTCAAGGTCTAGAAATCTGGGAGGCGTTCCGGACGTCCAGAGCGTGTCGTGACGGGGGTCTGCGACGTCGGCGGCTGTGGATAGATGTCTGTGGTTGGGGTGGCGCTGTCCGGTTCGTTCGAAGCGATGTATGCGGGCTTGAGCCGGTCAGTCGAGACGCGGACGTCGTTTCCGTTCAGGCACAGAGTGCAGTTCTTGTTGTCGCGATGGACGACTAGGTAGGGTCCACTGTAGGGTGGCTGGAAAGGCCTGCGGACGGTGTCGTCGCGAAGGAAAGCGTGCGTGCACGAAGCTAGCTCCTTGAACACGAAAGGTGTAGGCTTGCAGTGGTGGGCTGCAGGTGACGGGCGTAAGGGGCCGATGGTGCGTCGGAGCCGGGCGACGAAGTCGGTGGGGTCTGACGTCGTAGTGCTCGATAGCAGTGCGGCGAGGAATTCACCTGGGAGACGGAGTGGTCCCCATAGACGAGGTCTGCTGGTGTAGCGTGGATGTCCTGCTTGAAGGTGGCGCGAAGACCGAGGATGACGGCTGGGATGGCCTCGAGCCAGGTTGAGTCCGGGTGTCACATAATGGCTGCTTTGAACTGTCGGTGGAAACGCTCGATCATTCTGTTGGCACAGGGATGGTAACTGGTGGTCCTCAAGCGTTCGAAACCGATGGTCAGCCCGAGGAGCCTGAAAAGGTGCGACTCGAACTGTCGTCCTTGGTCGGAGGTTACGCGGCGGGGGGCGCCGAAACGAGCAATCCAGCCGGTGAAGAAGGCCGAGGCGACGTCTTCCGCGGTGATTTCTTCGAGGGGCCATGCCTCGGGCCATCGAGTGTACCGATCGATGGCGGTACAGAAGAAAAGCTCTGAATAAATGCGGGGGGCGAATCCTTTTTCCATCGTGCCGAAGCGAGAATTTTCGAGGCACGCGGTACTTCGCGCTTCTGCAATTTATCTTGCGCCAGGCGTTTTAAAAACGTGAGCGACGCGCGTTATCGCTTGATCGCTTCAAACGCTCCTTTCGTTTTCAACACGCTAGTCCATTTGTTTACACCGAGCCATCGTCTTCTCATAACGCGAGTGCCAAGAGAAATGCGCACTTGGGGATATGAAAATCGTCACGAACCTTTCATTAGTGTACGTCGAAGCGCCCGATTCCTAGCTATGGCGCAGTTACAACATCCAACGTACCCTAAGCCTAACTGCGCACTAGCGCGGGCAACAACCTTACTACGCAGTACATCGAGGGACACAAAAGGGATGGTTCTCACCTTGCTGTCGACATCTGCAGCAGTCCACACCGTACTGCCGTGCTGAAAAGCGCCGCTGTGACACAAAATATCGCTCAATACCATGACTTTTCGGAGTGATTCAGCAAAAACAGATGCCACCGAAACACGCATGAGAGCGGCCCTGCTTCGATAAGCGCCATAACTGGTCTGGCGATGACGTCGTATCGCCGGTGTCGCTTGGCTTAGTGGCGGAATGTTATTTCACTTTTTTTTCAACTTAACGCGTAAGAAAAGGTCTTTACAGTTGGAGGTAACAAATAAAAAAAGCGAACAAGCTATAGATTCATGTCACACGCCTCTTTTTTTTTTTTTCTTGTGCTACTTGCGCCACCTGAACTCCTCTTATGTTCTCGTGATCAACAAGGCGATATGACGCGAAAATCTTGGAGGCCATTGGGTGAGAAGGTGGCGGGGAGTGCTCGATCCGCTTATCGCTGAGTGACCGCTCTTGTCTTGTTTCCTTTTCTCTATGGCGCACCCGCCGAAATGTTTCAGTGTGGGAGGGTCCACGCAGTGCGACGAAGAGACTCGCTGTCTTGCGTTCACACAGCGGTGAATGCACACCGCGGTCGCCGACCAGAAGCGGGCGTTGAATTACTTTCCCGTGCTGGCCATGAAATGGCGGGAAAAAACAGTCTTCCCACCCGGGAAAACAAAACAACAGCAGATATTCACTCGCTCCTAGCCATGTGAAAAGGCGCGAAACTTTAAAAGTGGTTACTATACATTTTCTCCACAAATAATCCTTTGCCACCAAGCAAATGCACAATGGATTTGTAAGTAATAATATACACAGTGTAAAAATATTTGATGTTTTGCCGTAAAACGGAAAGGAGAACTAGAATTCGTTGTGAAGATGTTCGAGCCCTCTATACGAGCACAACACAAAAAGGATACGTATAGCCAGAGCAGAAGATTTTCACAATGTATTTGATGTTTCCGTATAATGAATGGTTAATGAGGAGTACGATACAGGTGACGTTCAGGAAAAAAAAACAGCGCACGCTATGCATGCCCGGAGGATGCAAAATACGCCACGCAGACATAATTGGCATTCGAAGCGCTCCTCGACGCTTCTATCATTCGCAAAGTCGGCCCAGCACATGGCCTCTAAGACGCAGGTTATTTGCTGACTATATTTGTGCGCCTGCGCTGCTTTAGCTTTCCCACGTTACAATGAACGCGCGCCCGGAAGAGGGGATCACGTTACGGGCCGATACGGCCGATACTCGTTGTAATATTTTTTTTTAGAACCGGCGCGCTGCTCTTTTGCGCTTCTACCGCAATGTGGAGGGAAGCGGCTGCTGCTCCTTGTTTCGTTGATAGCGAGTCCAACATGAGTGACACTGGGGGTGAAACTGATTGCTTGGTGTTGTTTTGCAGCTCCGGTCTGAGATGGTTACTGTGCCTTGGATGTCCAGGAACACCATATATTTGTGACCGTGTGGGGAGTTTGTCAGAATATTAAGATAACACAAATGTGTTTCCTGCTATGCTCTTGACGCACGAAAAGCATGGCATAGTGCCATGGAATATACTTGTGCGCTACACATTCGTTTGGTACGTGAAGTAGGCATCTTCTGAGCAACGGAGGACGTGCTCTGTCCTCTATGCGCGGGAACTTCATTACCGTGTTGCCAGTACTAGGTCACTGAATAGGCGGACTTTCCGGGCGGCAAGGAAGGCGCTGGCCCTCCAAACTGAACGTTTCGTCCCGCTGTTCTTTCTTTGAAATCGTGCTGAAAAATATTCGCGGCTAAAAAAAAAAACATGACTAAACTTTTGGGCTCACTATGCGTTTACCATTTATCTAAGGAACCAATGAGTCTCACACCTGACTCCATGTGATCCATGTTGCAAAGTTTAAACCAGAGATACTTTTACTTTAACAATAACGTGATCGCATGCCCGCGTCCTTGCGCGCTGCAGAGAAGGCGAAGAGGCGAAACTATGGCGGCCGGCGAAGCGAAAAAAAAACAAAAACAGAAAGAAACGGTAGTCCGCAAGCGCGCTCGGCCACTAAGGCTGGCCGGACGTACACACGACCTCTCTGGCCGACCAATAAACGCGCGCTAGGTGCTACACCGGCCTGCTACCTCGTGCCAGCGTCGGCGGCCAAGCTAGTGCTGGTGCAGTGCGCCATATGTGCCGTTGTGGCCAGCAGGTTAGGTCGGCCCGTCTACTGGCCATGCTTTCCCGGCCAGTTAGGTCGGCACCGCACCTGTAGCTAAGCAAGGGGCGACATTGTCCAAAAACGATGGTCAGCCAAGTTTGCTTGGGGAGGCCGACGCTTTTACGATGCTTCGGCTAAGATCGCCACCTCGCGGTGTGTTAAGGCCTTGACAAAATTGAACTTCTATTGAAAACGCGCCGAATGGGAAGGACGTGTAACGCGTTGCAGGTGTTAATCGCGAAGGCCACGGTAATGACGAATTACTTTACTTTACCGCTCCCAGAGGGCAACACCACACCGCCGACCGGGAGAGTGGTAGGTATAAAAGGCGCGTTTATAGAGCCTCTAGAGTCTGTTACCGTGGCGCAGTGGATAGCGTGCCCGGCATCAGTTGTTGCGGACCGAGCGGTTGTGGGTTCGATGCCCGTTGACGGAACATTTCTTCTTTGTCATCCGATCGCGTAAATTTTTGCGACGTCATTTCCGTGACGGAAATACGACACTGAAGTCTTGGTGGACCCCGGCATAAAAAACTTTCGTGTTAAAAAAATAACAAGCGTCAAAAGGCGCCCAGGGCATGCCCATACCTATCCACCGAAGACGCCGTCGCGACAGCCTAACCAGCCTAACGCCCGCGCAGATCGGCAGAATTCGAAAAATCACAGCATATCCACGGAGTGAATGATGATGAGTGGGCGAAGCTGCGGAGGTTCATCGGTAAACCGTGAATCTTCCGTGAATTCTGCCCAGTACATCATCACCGACGTGAGATCGGGCGCGTTTATACTAAAGGTTCGATGAGTTATGACGACTTGCAGCTCACTTTAATTTTACATGTACGCTGTGAATTTTCATTGTTTAGAAAACCATTGCTTTAGAAAACACCTTGCGTCTTTCGTTAAGCAGCTGGCGTCTTTTTCGTTTTGCTTTAGAAACATCTGGCGTTCTTTCGTTTTGTTTTTACAAAACATCTGGCGTCTTTCGTTGGTTTATTTCATCAATCAACGGCGTTTTGAACAAAATTTTTATTGTTTAATCACGCACAGGAGAAATCTCACCAGGCACTACCTTGGAGGTAAACAATGGCTGCTAATGGGAATGAGAGACAGAAGAAGTCGGCTTTTAGCTAACACTTACACTTCTACAGAGACAGAAGAATTCGGCTTTTAGTTAACGCGCACGCTGCGAATTCTTTATTGTTCAACAACGCACAGGAGAAATCTCCCACCGGCACCACCTTGGAGGTCAAAGGGTAAGACTTGTTACTCACTACTACGAGCACGACGAGGGACGAACGGGTGCCGCCTTAAGGAGCTTCGCCCCTAAAAATCAAAGTGGAAGCGACCGTTTCTGCAGACGTACTGCAGAGACGAATCCCTTTTCCCTAGCTGTCGCTGTGCTACGTGCTACGCGCCGAGCAATTACGTGGAATGTTCGCGAAACCCGGAAGGATCCAAATGAGAGACGACGGAGGGTAGGACAGTGTGGTGAAGTCGGCGAAGCGTTTATGTTGTTCGAGTGAACCGTATAGTGTGGTCACTCGAACTTGATGAATCGAGTAATGACGCCGTGGGAGCACTGTTTTGTAAAGTGTCGCCGAACGACGGTGATCAGAGCTGCAATTCGTCTGAGCGTTTCCTGGAAGTGAAATAATACGGCGATTTGGGCGAGTTGGTGTAGTAACATCTTCGGGAAAATGTGCAGCGCGGCACGGACGAAGGACAAGAAACGCACAACACCAGCGCTGACTCTCAACTGAAATTTATTTCGTGCACAAACATAAAACAAAAATATTTAAACCACATGGTGATTGCCAGATAAACAAGAGAAGCGCGGGGACATGCCATTCAAAAATTCTATTTCCGTTTTGTGCAGTGCGATAGCGGTTTGGCTGATACAACGAGCGGCGTCCACGTGCACATGATAAGCCTCGATTATCTCACGGCTTGTTTGATCTTTATTTTTGTACATAACGGCAGTTTCTTTAAACAAGGGTTCACATTTGCATCT
This sequence comes from Rhipicephalus sanguineus, assembly GCF_013339695.2. Lineage (NCBI taxonomy): Eukaryota > Metazoa > Arthropoda > Arachnida > Ixodida > Ixodidae > Rhipicephalus > Rhipicephalus sanguineus. The sequence goes on from NC_051181.1 coordinate 2,528,354, forward strand.
GCTGCAGTGGGCGGCCAAATTAGAAGTCGTAGAATTTTTTACAGCACCGAGGTTTTCTCTGAGGCGAATATTCAAACATTGACCAGTTTGCCCGTAATACACATTGCCGCAAGAGAGCACAATTGCATAAACTACCCCAAAGGAACAAGAAACGAACTTACGCGTGTGCTTAACCTGACACGATGTGATTGGCTTGCGCTTAGGTTTGTTGGCCAGATGGCCATAAGCTGGATAACCTGCTCTTCGCGGAAAATATGACTTGAACTTGATATTTAGATGCTACCTTTAAGCCGTGCGCCATCCGGTGTGCGTAAGGAATAACGGCGATTTTTCCTTTCTTTTCTCTTAAGGCCTGGTCATGTTGAGGATTGCCTTTCTTAAGCTTTTTTAGGAGCCCTTCAAAACGGAGACAACTGTGGCCTGTGGGAAACCCGCTTCTTTTAACCTATCTAGCTGCCGAGAAAAGCTAAACTGCGCGACGTGGTGACACGACTTTTTGAGGGCGGAACCCAGGCATGTCGCCGCTATGCCCCTTTTTACCAGTTTGGAATGAGCCGACGAAAAATTTAATATGGGCTTACATGATCTAGGATTGTATTCCCAACACAAGTGCTGCGGACTGAATTTTAACTTCAAGTCTAAAAACTGGATCTCATTATTAGAAGGCAACTCGTACGTGAATGCCAAACCCAGTCCGCCTTCTTGAGAGGAAGAAACTATCTTGTTAACTTCTCCAGACCCATTTGTTCGATCGCGTAATGATTAAGTAGTCATCTACAAACCTGAATATTTTCACTATCCCTGCTGTCTTAGTGCCTTCCAAAATTCGGTCAACCTTGCCGAGAAAAATTTCACTCAGAACGGGTACTACCTGAGACCCGATGCACGCGCCCTGCCTCTGAATCACTACTTTTTCACCCCAAAGGACGAAAGTGGACTGCAAATAAAACGACAGGAGCTCAAGAAAGGACTCGACTGGTACACCACTTTCCTGAAATTCAACTCGTCATTTTCTGCGATACACTCTTTGACACTAGACATCAGCTGTTCTTGCGGAAGGGAGTAATAAAGGTCTGTAGCATCAACGCTTAAGGCTGTGCAACATCGAAGCTCTGCTCTGCGTAAAAATCGACATCTTCTGAGTTCTTTACCCTAAATGGATCTTCTATGTGTTAAGACGTTTATTGACGGCAAGATTGACGGCGACGATGTACAACGACAGAGCGCAGACTCGCAGACTCTCACGAGCACGAGCACGAGGGGCGTGCTCTCCGAGAATAGGCGAAGAAGGTGACCCACTAGGAGGCGCTTGAGAGCACGACCCATTAGAGCGTTCCAATGCTTCTCTACATATGCGAAGCCCTGTAAGGTGTTTTTGCAAGTACCCCGAAGCAACATGCTGCCAAGTGTTTCTTTCTGAGACGATGGTGCGGAAAGGAAGTTCAGGCTTATGTGTTTTTATATTGAAAAAGACATCTAAACTATGTGTTTTTGTCTGAGACACTTCCCCAGATAGCCGTTCTAGGTTCATATCTTGCAACAGCTTCCTGGCTTTCTCTTTTACTTTCGTAGGGTCTTTATAAAGTTTTTTACCAGCGCGACTGAAGCTTTTTCCAAAAATTGTTGCTCGTTCAAAAGTACAAAGAAACCTTCCTTATCAGCTGTCATTAATTTGACCTTATTCTCTCTTAAGAAATGCACAACTGGCTGAATTCGACAGGTTCTACCAATTCTAGGGACCGAAGTGAAATGTTCGAGAATCGTTCGAAGAATTGTGGGCTGCACGCGTTTGGTGAATATTCAAGGCTTTAAGTGTTTTTGGATAGTTTCGAGTGAATGAGACTGCATCTGTGGCACGGTAAGTTTGTTCCCGTTGTTATAAATACCATCTAAGTGATGTTGTGAGTTGTAATTCATACCTGCTGTGTGTGCAAGCTTGCGTGATGCTTGTACTGCCTTAATTGAGAATACATTTTGTTTGTGGTGTCTCGGCTTTAACTCGGTCTTTTGACCACTGCCGGCATTCGTTGGCGAACTAAAAGGACCTACATTTAAATTGTGTGTGCTTTCGTGGTGCGTTTCGGTGGGCCGATAAGTCAGCTCTTGGAACCTGCCCGGCAACTGCCTCCCCATTAACGGAATCAGCGATTGAGTGAGACTTTTGAGTCAGACATTTTTTGAGTGAGACGACTGAGTGAGACATTTCAGTCCCCTGTAGGTATTAATAAAGCCACTCAATCGGAACTCACACTGCCAAGTATTCCACGTACTCCTCAATCTTTCTTCTTGTACCCCACGGCAGCAGATGAAGTTAACGATATTATCTTATTATTAAAGAATACTGGCCCAGGTCTCGATCAAATTTGCGCTTCCAAAATTAAACTTGTATCGAATGAGCTTTCACCAATTTTAGCCTGTTTAATCAATAAGCTTTTCTCTGCTGCTGTGTTTCCTCATAGCCTAAAAGCAGGTAAAATTATCCCGATTTTTAAGAAAGGTGATCGCGAATGCTCTAACAACTATCGCCCAATTTGCATTTTACCTTTCTTTAGTAAAGTAATTGAAAAACTAATCTACAACCGCCTAATGAAATACTTATACAAATTTAACATATTATCTGATGACCAATTTGGCTTCCGTCCAGGTTTTTCGACTGAAGTTGCACTAATTACTTTCACTGGTAGAGTTAAATTGGCAGTTGATGAAGGCCTACTTTTTGGAGCCGTGTTCATTGATTTTACTAAAGCCTTTGATACAAATAATCACAACATTCTCTTTCATAAACTTGACTGTTATGGCATATCTGGACCACCTTTACAGCTGATTAAAAGCTATCTTACTGATTGAACGCAAGTTGTTCAAATAAATGAATCATTCTCATCTCCACAAAATCACTAACGTTGGCGATCCACAGGGATCGATCCTGGGACCCCTCCTGTTTTTGTTATTTATAAATGATTTACCACTTCGTTTGAAACACACTAATGCTCTTCTCTACGCTGATGACACTACAATTTTTACCGCCCATAAGGACCCACTCATACTACAACATTCACTAAACATCGACCTAAATAACGTTCATTCATGGTGTGAATCGAATGCATTACGTATCAATCCATCGAAGACTAATTTCATGGTCTTTCATTCCCCACAGTTATTGCCGAACATCTCTTCATTAGCGGTGACACTTGATGAACACTTCATTCATACATCTGCTTCCACAAAATTTCTTGGAGTAATATTAGATAAACATATGAAATTCAGTGAGCATGCTCAGTCCTTAACTCAAAAAGTGTCTTTCGGTATTCATGTGATTATCAAAACACGGCCTTACTTTTCAACCGAAATCCTTCTTTCCTTATATTACGCATTTATTCACAGCCATCTGTCGTACTGCCTATCATCATGGGGAAACACGTATTGGTCGCATATAGGTCATCTTGAACGATTACAAAAGCAAGCTTTAAGACTTATCACTTTCAACCCATTTTCATCACCATCAGCCCCCATTTTTCGCAGCCTAAGCATTTTGCCTTTGCGTAAACTTGTTAGCCACAAAATCCTAATAATCATGTTTCGTGTTTTAAATCATGAATTATACATTTCTAGTTTCTCTGATGTCACTTTTGTTAATACCAACAACACAAGGTTTTCAACTAACCGTAATCTACTTTTACCTAAAGTACGTACAAACTATGGTCGAATGACGACAAGATTTTCATGTGTAACACTGTGGAACGAGCTACCTTTTGATTTGAAATCATGCACAATGCACTCATTTTGTAAACGTCTTAAAATTGAATTGTTAAACGATTTGTGATTTTATTGTTTTCTTTTGATTTCTTTGTTTTTATCAAATTGTCATTATTACTTATGTTGCCATACTTTTTTTCTCGCACACTTTTTTCTATATTTTGCTGCAATTTCGCCACTGTTTGCTGATTGTTGAACTAATCCTCTGTTAAATTTTTGTTAGGAGGTCCCCCTGACAGTTCTTACTTTGGGACCTCTGATTGTTCAATCACAATCCAAAACGAATGTATATCAAAAATGTATATATTTTGAATAAACTTCAACTTCAACTTTTCATTTTGGAAAGACGATTACTTTTAAGGGCTCGTTTCTTAGTTCGACACAATATTAATGAAAACCAACAGACAATAATTCCAAAGTAAGTATAGGGGATGTTATTAGCTGTAATTAGGATAAACTGTGAAGAAAGTAAAGTGGACGAAAAGATAACTTGCCGCCGGCAGGGACCGAACCTGCGACATTCGAATAACGCGTCCGATGCTCTACCACTAACCTACGGCGGCGGTCATCCTCCCGTCCACTTTATGCGGCATATAAATGCATTTAAACCTGGCAGTGTTAGTCAGCGCCAGTCGCAGCCATGGCGGCGAGTGTTTTTTTCTGCCTTTTGGGGCCACGTAGCACGTGATCTTTTTACGAGCTCTCAGCTGACCGAAAATCCCTCGCATACTACCTGAAGGCATCAAGTCTGCCTTCAGGCAGTCTCCGTGCTACGTGACGCCACAAGGTGGAAAACCCGTGTTCCACAATCGCCGCCATGGCTGCGACTGGCGCTAACACTCCCAGGTTTAAATGCACATATATACGGCATAAAGTGGACGGGAGGATGACCACCGCAGTAGCTAAGTGGTGGAGCATCGGACGCGTTTTTCGGAGGTCGCAGGTTCGGTCCCTGCCGGCGGCAAGTTATCTTTTCGTTCACTTTACGTTCTTCACACTTTATCCTAATTGCAATAACATCCCCTATACTTTCACATAATTGCCTGTTGGTTCTCATAAATACTTTTTCATTTTAGGTGAGTCAAACGGGCAGTATTCATGGAGAGTATTAAGGCCCACTCTACAAAACATTGGTACTCCTAAGGCGAACTATTCAAATATGTGGGGTAATCGGCACTTTTAATAACGACTTCAATATTCAACCTGTAATGTGCAACTATAAAACGCGTTATCTACGGCCTGATTGAAGTCCACTGTCGCGCGTACAAACGCGACTGTCGAAGCGCTTCTCTGTGATAGGGATGGTAAAATCGATGAACGATTAATCGATTAATCGATTAAAGGTCCACAATTAATCGATTAATCATAATTGATTTGTGCCTTTCGATTAATCGAATTAATCGATTAAAACTATTCGATTAATCGATTACGGCATCCCCCACTCCCGCCCCCAACCTCGCCCCTTGGCCGGAGCGCATGACTGCGAGGCGCGCTATCCTGAGACGCTAGCTCTGAACGATATCCTTAGACGCAGGAAGTTGCAAAGCCAAATACAACTACTTTTTCTGGTTCTATTTGGGATGCCGTCGATCGCGCACTTCTACGCAATTGCGTTGCACTGGAGTACGATCCGATGAACTAAATGGCTTCTCAGTTCAAGACATACTATAGTAACCCTGTAGTCGATCGCCGCACCAACCCGAACCCACTTGAGACTTGGCACAGCATGCGAACTGGCCTAGATCATGTTTTTGACGTTGCAATGGAGCATTTGCCAATTCCTGCAACGTCAGTAGCATCCGAGCGCCTTTTTTCGCATGCTGGATGTGTAGCGACCCAAAGGAGGTGTCGGTTGTCGCCCGAGCATCTCGGGCAACTGACATTTCTTCGCTCAGTAGAAAAAAGCATGTGGTTCGGAGCAGCAACCCCATGAAACAAAACAAAAGGGGACTGTTGAGAAAGTAAGCAGCACGTGGATTCGCCAATTTTCAAAAGAGAAGTTTATTCTTTTCTGTAAATTTCATACGTGCCAGCGCATCATCTTGTAGCTTATTTTATTCGTGTTTGTTTTTTACCGTGCTGTTTCATCGTGTTGCCACATAAACGCATGTCTGCTTACATTTGGTAAACGAGTAGTTTTCGTCACCTGTAGTGTCAATCGCAACTTTCTTTGTATTTTATTCAACCCTCAGATTTTACTCGTTTCTTGTGTAAGTGCGGCATTGTAATATGCGCTGCTTATTTACTCGCTGGTTCTTAGTGCCGTTCTGTTTTACTCTTTAGCAAATAAAATATTGTTTACCAATGAAACAGAGAGAGAAAATGTATTATAAGGCAGAGAGGGTGACCTGAGCTAGTACGCCCCTGCCTGCTACTCTGCACCGGGGAAAACGCAACGGGGCAAAAAGAGTGAAGTACGATGATGGGGAGATGATTAGGTAATCCGTATATACATAATAGGATACGTTTGCTAGCGTAAAAAGGACAACGACGCTAGTAACCATCTTTTATTTGCTGTATACCGACTAGCCCAACTGTCCGTCTTATAGCGTATATATGCCATTTTCACAATTGTGTAGCTAACTTTCCTACGATGTTAGCCCAATTAATGGCAGCTAGTCACTTCTTCAGAGTGTTCAAGCGTGGTTTGCTTGCGCTGGGACGCGGAAAGTGTAAACGCGGCTCTCTTGACACGAACACGCATAATAGACAAACGCCAGCACGTGCAACTACGACCTCGTCTTCTCTTGAAGCACGAAAGTTGCTGCCATTAGTTGAGAGAAAATGTAGTGCAGGAATGCGCACTCGCGAATTGTGAAAAGGCCCTTATAGACCCTTTATGTAATCCGCAACTTTACGCGTCGGTTTACCGAACGTCTAGCATCCAGTGCATTACTATTGAAGAAATGACCTTGCAGCACTTAGTAATACTGAATGGTCGCATATTTAGGGAGAAATACAGCTTTCAGCTAGAGGCCCCCGTCTTCTGCTGTGACGAGAAAGGACAGTCGCGCAATTTATGCTGTAATGTCTGGTACACTAGATAGCGCTCACAGTTCAGGATGTACGCACAATTGAAAAGGTGTGAGTGGCGCCGTGTTACGGCAAAGATCAGGTATACCTGCGGAGTATACTGGCGCAGCTGCTGTTTTTTCTAGCCGGGAGGCAGAAACTCATGTCACTCTTATTTCCCGCAATATTAATTAGAACTAACAGACAATAATGCCAAGAAAAGTATACAGGATGTTATTTGTACTGATTGGGATATCAATGTGAAGAAAGTAAAGTGGACGAAAAGATAACTTGCCGCCGGCAGGGACCGAACTTGCGACCTTCGGATAACGCGTCCGATGCTTTACCACTGAGCTACGGCGGCGGTCATACCCCGTCCACTTCATAGGGTACACATGTGCATTTAAACCTAGGAGTGTTAGTCAGCGCCGATCACAGCCATGGCGGCGAGTGTGGAACACTCTTTTTCTGCCTTTTGGCGTCACGTAGCAAGTGAACTTTTTTACGAGCTGGCAGCTGACCAATAATCCCTCGCATACTACCTGAAGGCACCAAGTCTGCCAGAACAAGACCCTCGCTATGAATGAGGGAAAGAAGGTGACTTTTAAGGGCTCGTTTTTCTTTGTCATACACCCTTAACCTCCCCTATACTTTCCTTCGCATTATTGTCTATTAGTTCTAATTATTATTGTGTCTAACAAAGAAAAACGAGCCCCTAAAGGTAATTCGAAGGTCGCAGGTTCGGTCCCTTCCGGCGACAAGTTATCTTTCCGTCCACTTCACTTTCTTCAGATTTATATCCCAATTATTACAAATAACACCCCCTATACTTTTTCTTGGCAATATTGTATCTTAGTTCTAATTAATATTGTGTCTAACAAAGAGAAACGAGCCCCTAAATGTCATCTTCTTTCCTTCTATTTCCCGCAGTTGCCTGTACGGATGGTCTGTTTGAGGCCAGTATATTTCTGTGTAATATCTGCATAGGTGACCTCAAGAAAAAGATCGCGTCAGTCCGCAATTGTAGTATTATGTAGGGCTTCCACAATATCTAACAGACAAACGGAGAAAAGATGACTTGCTTACTAGAGCGAGCGTCTTATTTAATTTCTCCTCGTCTCTCTTTTACCTTTCTCGGGATTTCCTCACCCTCCGCCACACTGCATGTTTCAACTGCGACTTTCCAACCAGTGTGGTCCCCGAACGCGCCTCCGGTTTCGATGAGCTCGAGTAGGCATGCTTCGAGAAAATACGACCTGCTGCCGAATAGTCCAGGGATGATGGCCACAGATGCTTGAATCCGCGACATCAACCAACGACGACGGGCCCCTTGTGTCCAGTGTGCGAAAGTGTGAATTTTCGCACACTGCACACAAGGGGCCCGTCGTCGACACTTTCGAAAGTGGGAATTTCGGATCGTCAGCGTCTAATGAAAAGATTTGGGCCCATATTAAACACGAACGATGCCTCTCAAACAAAGAGATATCGGTTTTAAAGCACCCATTAAAAATGTCGATTAATCGATTAATCGATTAAAGTATTCCACAGAAAGCAATTAATCGATTAAAGGCTAAATCGATTAACGATTAACGATTAATCGATTAAAAATTTTAATTGACCATCCCTACTCTGTGAACGGCTGTACCGGAGCGGTGGCGGCAGAGCGGGCGCAAGGAGAACTAGGCCCCAGACACCGTTTCGGGGCCACGCAGCAGGCCGCACCTGTTTTTTTTTATGTAGCAGCCGCGGCACGAGTCTACAGCGAACGCGATCGTCGGCTCACCTGTCGACAGCTCCGAATGCCCTTCTTCGGTGTCTGAGGTGAAAACGCAAGGAGCGCGCGCATCTGCTAGCAGAAGAGCATGCGAGCGCGAGCGTCTGTTGGTGGTTTAGGGGCCTGGAATTTTGTTTTTGAAGACGATAGTCTTTCTTGGGGAACTTCAACGCCGAAATTTTGGTCTGTCTTTCTGTCTTTGTGTTTGTCGGCACGTCACTCGATTCAGCCACTCGGCCAAAGTTGAACCACTTGCCCAAGGGCCAGCCATCTTGAACGGCTGACTAGGTTCATACTTGTGTACATTGTTGATCAAAAAGCAAACATTACGCATATCTGAGGCGCAACATCACTAGGTAAGTATTAGGTGCGGTGTTCCTTTAATAGAAAATACATAGATACGTAATTCTAGAGACCCTAGTTTCTTAAGCTGCGCTGAAACTTGCCTCCCTCCGTGCCCTCTGCACAAGCTCATTGTTGTGTTTCGGTTTCGGTTCAATTATGTGAAAGTATAGGGGATGTTATTGCAATTAGGATAAAGTGTGAAGAAAGTAAAGTGGACGAAAAGATAATTTGCCGCCGGCAGGGACCGAACCTGCGACCTTCGTATAACACGTCCGATGTTCTACCACTGAGCTACGGCGGCGGTCATCCCGTCCACATTATCCGCTATATAAGTGCAACAATGAGCTTGTGCCCTCTGCACAAGCTCATTGTTGTGTTTCGGTTTCGGTTCAGTATTGCACTGTACGAATGCCATGGGACGCCGCTCTGGCATTCCTGTTTTACCCAAGCAACGTGTAAATAATAGGGTGTGTGGAGAGTACTCGTTGATTGTTTAAACAGCGCAAAAAGACGAAGACACGAGAAGGAGGACTACACAGGACAGGCGCTGGACTAACAACTGTTGGGTTTATTGAGCAGAAAAGAATAAATACACGTAATCCGACTGCGTGCGCATCATCGCATTACAGATAATTGTCACTTCTTTCAAGCAGGCTAAATTCGCAGTCATGCAGACAGATAGATGGGGTGGAAATGCAAACATCATTGTTGTACTTAATGTGAAAGGCTTCTATGATTTCACGAGACCTTTGGTCAACGTGCCTGAAGATGATATGCGTGCGATTAAACAACGGTTTACACCCACAAGAACGACAATGAGCAGATAAATGTGAAGTAGGTGTGCCTTTTAAAGTGTTATTGTGCTGGCGTAGTCTCTCGTTAAGGCAGGCACCCGTCTGTCCAATATATTTCTTTCCACAAGTTAGCGGGATGTCATACACTACACCACATGCACAAGATACATATCGGGTACGATGATTGACAGAGCACAAATTTCTCCGTGACTGGCCATTCTTCTTCCTGTCTATCGCGGCACAAGCTCTTCCAACCTTACCACGCGCAGAAAAAACAACATTTACGTCATAGCCCTTAGCAATCTTCTTGAGCCTATGCGAGAGCCCATGGACATATGGGATCACAGCAACATTCTTTGGCTTTTTGGTGGCGTTGGTGCGCTGACCAGTTCGAGATGCGGACAGTTTTAATGATTTTAGCAACTTCAGCGAAATGGACGATAGGGTTGAGACAGGAAAGCCAGCATTCTTTAGCCTAGCTAATTGTTCCTTAAAGCTGACTTCAATTTTATGATAGCACGACTTTGTAAGTGCCGAGTTTAGCGAATTGTAGGCAATGCCGTTTTTAACTATCTTTGAATGCCCAGAACAATAACTAAGGAGCGATTTCTTTGAGCGCGGCGAAAAGCACCAGCATAGATGCTCCGGCTCAGCATACAAACACAGGTCTAAATACTGAATGACACCATTGTTTGGCAATTCAGACGTGAAGCGTAAACCAAGGGCATTGTCTTTGAAAATATTCATCACTTCATGAAGTCGGGAAGTTGCAGCGTTGCTCGGGAGGATGATTAGAAAATCATCGACGTAACGAAACACCCTAGTTACTAATCCCTGCACCTCCTTATCTATAGCACGGTCAACAGCAGATAGAAAAATGTTACTGAGGACAGGTGCAACTTTTGATCCAATGCATATGCCTGATTTCTGAACATACACACCACCTTCCCACGTAACAAAAGTTGCTTTTAGATAGAAACTAAGCAGTTCCAAGAAGGCCTCCGCCGACACGCCGCACTTGTTCCTGAACGCAAGTTCATCGTTATGCTCGGTTATGCAATGTTTTACAGCCGTCATGAGCTTGTCCTGAGGCATAGAGTAAAAGAGGTCCTCTACGTCAAAACTTGCCACGGAACAGGAAGCAGGGTTTTGGGAGCTCAGGTAGTTAGTAACATGGTCAGAACTAGGGATAAGGAAGGGATCTTCTATTCTGAGTGAGGAAAGGTGCCTTAGGAGGTAGCTGGAAACAACTTGTTGCCAGGAATGGCGTTCAGTAACAATGGAGCGGAAAGGAATCGTTAACTTGTGCGTCTTGGCGCTAAAGAAAATGCTGAGTCTGTCTTCTTTAGCTTTATCAACCAAAGAGGCGAGACACTCAAGACCCATCTTATGCAAGAGGGATACGGCCTCTTAACACGAGCAGGATTGACTGACACAGGCTTGAAGTTCTTTGTAACTGCACACGCTGCTTTTTCAGAGAACAACAGGTCAGACATAACAACATGTCTGACCTGAGCAGATAAATGTGAAGTAGGTGTGCCTTTTAAAGTGTTATTGTGCTGGCGTAGTCTCTCGTTAAGGCAGGCACCCGTCTGCAGGCACCCGTTGCAGCGAAGCACGCAGATACGCGGCCAATTTTTTGCCCACGCGTTCTTCTTCCCACGGAGACGAAATGTCCGCATCTCGAACTGGTCAGCGCACCAACGCCACCAAAAAGCCAAAGAATGTTGCTGTGATCCCATATGTCCATGGGCTCTCGCATAGGCTCAAGAAGATTGCTAAGGGCTATGACGTAAATGTTGTTTTTTCTGCGCGTGGTAAGGTTGGAAGAGCTTGTGCCGCGATAGACAGGAAGAAGAATGGCCAGTCACGGAGAAATTGGTGCTCTGTCAATCATCGTACCCGATATGTATCTTGTGCATGTGGTGTAGTGTATGACATCCCGCTAACTTGTGGAAAGAAATATATTGGACAGACGGGTGCCTGCCTTAACGAGAGACTACGCCAGCACAATAACACTTTAAAAGGCACACCTACTTCACATTTATCTGCTCATTGTCGTTCTTGTGGGTGTAAACCGTTGTTTAATCGCACGCATATCATCTTCAGGCACGTTGACCAAAGGTCTCGTGAAATCATAGAAGCCTTTCACATTAAGTACAACAATGATGTTTGCATTTCCACCCCATCTATCTGTCTGCATGACTGCGAATTTAGCCTGCTTGAAAGAAGTGACAATTATCTGTAATGCGATGATGCGCACGCAGTCGGATTACGTGTATTTATTCTTTTCTGCTCAATAAACCCAACAGTTGTTAGTCCAGCGCCTGTCCTGTGTAGTCCTCCTTCTCGTGTATTCGTCTTTTTGCGCTGTTTAAACAATGAAGTTAAGCCAACTAGCCCAATTTTACACACTGTTGTACTCGTTGAGTGCGGACGTTTCTTCTGCTTCGGCGCTTCGCACCAAACCGCGTGTTCGGGCTGGCTGGCGTCTCCGCCGGTCGCGTGGGCCACCGCCGGTCTTCGCCTGCTGCTGCACCGGGACTACCAGCCCGCAACACAGCACTCATGTTTCCTGACGTATTGCCAGATGGCGTCCATATCTCACGCAGCGCCTCTTCTATCGTGTTTAGACGACATTTGCAGCGAAGCACGCAGATACGCGGCCAATTTTTTGCCCACGCGTCCTTCTTCCCACGGAGACGAAATCGTTGGAGGGTAGAGGTACAGAGCTTGCCTGTAAAATCCTTATTGTAGTGATTACTTCCCGATCGCGTTCAACAATTTTCTATCCTACGTCCCTCGATGGAAGGTCGGTGGAGCCGAAATACCGCACTCTTGCTGTTATTTCATGGAGTTATCTGTCCTCATGGGGTATAGATGCTATTCTTGAATATTTCGCAAGCTTCAGGCTGCTTTGAAGTGCATCTCAAGATAAAATGGAGTCGCTGCAAACTCCGTGTCCTTTGGGGAACGACGAGTGTCGTAAAAAATTGAAGAATGAATGAGTACGGATGCGTGTTTCTCCCACTGCCGAAAGTCTAATCAATTTTAAACAGACAAACCACAAGGTAGGAGAACGCGCCGGCAGGCTTGGAGATGTAGGTGGCAGAGGTTTACGTCAAGTATCAATTCCTACACAAGTGAGGCTAACGTATAGAACGTCTTGAGTAGGGTAACAGATATCTTCATTTACTCTCGCGAACACACACGGACACACCTTGGAAGCTAATTTCCTGGGCGCATATTTAGAGCATGTCTCCAGTTCGTCACATTACTCCAAAACCTTCCAAAGTAACGAAACACGGATAGTACAGGAAAAGTGAGAGCATAAATGGTAAAACATTAATCATACAACGAACCACTCCGTTTAGCTGAACACCAGCCACCACTGAACTTTTGTAAAAAAATCTGGCCCTCGTGCCATCCGTATAATATATGACATGCTCAAAGAGCTACGCTCTGAAATACAAAATCCCTCCTTCTCCTTTACGACGCTGTATAGTCTTCCGGTAAAGTCCGCCCGGCTTGGAAAGAGGCTGTTGTAATTCCTATCTTGAATGAGGAAAAGGAATTATCTTCCAGCACTATAACACTAACAAGCTGCCGGTGTAAAGCGTTCGAAATAATAATAAACCGTCGCCTCCTAAAATGGAGTAAACTGCTTCACCCATATCAGTGCGTGTTTCGAGAGTTTCGATCCACGTCTGACCACTAAATACGTATTGAGGCACAAGTACGTGAAGCCTTTGTCCACGAAGAGTTCTTCCTTTCTTTGTTCCTCGATATGTATAAGGCAGCGTGGTGGTTCCAAATTTTTAGAGATCTCCGGCACTTAAACGTGCGTGGCAGAATGTTAACGTGTAATGGAATGTAACCTGTGCAACCGCGTGTGGGCAGTGTTTTGTCAAGACCATTTTTGCAGGAAACTGGAGCGCCAGTGTCAGGTGTGCTCAGCTGTGCACTTTTCAATATAAAAAATAAATTGCCTGCGTCGGTGCATCCTACACAGTATGCTTTATTGCACATATGTCGATGATTTAAACAACAGTGGGCTGAGCTAGTTGGTAAGTATCCACGTTAAATAGACAAAGGAATGCAAACAAAAAAGCAGTCAAGACACCACAAACGCCAGCGTTTGTGACTTCTCTCTTGTGTCCGTGTTTGCACTCCCTGTCTCTTTAACGTGAATGTCGATGATATACAGATAGGTTTCAAGTCGTGCTATCTTGCAACGTGTGAGGGGCACGTTCAGGTTGGCTAAACAAGGTGGCCAAATGGGCAGACGTAAACGGCTTCATCCCTAATCTACAAAAGAGCACCTGTGTCCTTTTCTCTAGAAAGAGATGCCTGCACCCCGATCCCGACATTGACCTGCAGGGTCAGCGTCTACCTGTGAAAATGGAGCATAATTTTTAAGCCTAATGTTAGACACAAACGTACAACATGGGGCAGGCGCAGAAAAATTCTCATACATCTGTACATGGCGTGTTCACGCTGCCAAGAAATGGACTACTTGACAAGGAAAAGGTGAAGCGCGCTTCACCATGTGTGTGTCCATTTCCGTGTCAAGTCGTCCAGTTCCTGGCAGCGCGAACAAGGCATGCATTCTCGCCAACTGGCCCCGCAGCAGCTTTAATCTGTACAAGACGCACACACCTAGACTACGGGGCAATAGTCTACCACTCTGCCACACAAGCACATTGAAGATCCTGGATCTTGTCCAACATCCCGGCATTCGCCTTTCTACGGCTGCCTTTCGAACGAGCCCTTTAGAAAGTATTTGCGTTGAATCGAACGAGTAGACAATTCACTTGCAAAGGGCACATACGGCCTTCGTGTATTTTTTGAATATGAGTGCAAAGAGTGCACATCCCACATATCTCACCATAAATGACTTCTCATGCTTATGTCTTTTCGAAAGTCGTCCTGAAGGGAGAGAGCCTTTTCACTGCGTGTAAGAGTTCTTGTGGAAGAAATGGAAGTCCCACCCCTTCAGCACCGTCTGATGGTTCGCGCAAAACAGGTCCCGCCCTGGCAGCGGCACATTATGGGCTGTTGTCAGTTGTTGGTGTCCCGAATCATGCCTCTGTTGCACATATCCAGATCTACGTCATTGTACTGCAGCATAAATACTCGTGCACAAATTTTTTTTACAGACGCGTGAAAGTCATATGCTGGAGTGGCTTGCGCAGCCGTCTTATTCCGACTCTGGCGTTCGAGACCCGAACACAAGTATATTCACAGCAAAGGCTCACGCGACAATTAAAGAACTAAAAATAACGTTCCACAGTGCTTAGGCGGGGGCTAGTTGGCATGGAATCATTCTTTTTATGAGCTATAATGATACAACAGCACGAACGAGACGACAGGCGTCGCATGTGAACAACATGCCCAGGCAAGTTTGCGCACACGTGTGTCCTTTCTTCTCGTTCGTCCTCGTGTATAAGTAAAAAAACCACACAGACTAAAATTACCAAAAACGGCAACGCATACACGGTGCTTGGGCGCAATTTCTGATGCTCGACAAAATCAGCGAACGGCCTTAAAAATGCCCTACGGCCAGGTCTGGGCAAAGATATCTCGAATTTGTATCGTGATACGATACCAGATACTCGCGCAAGAAGTACTTGAGATATACAGAGACAAGATTCTTCCGGAATTATTGCATCCGATAAGATACTTAAATCATTTTGGTCGGTGTCTAGATCCCTTCTTTTAAACCACGTGACCGTGCTCATGCGCTACCATACTGCAGCGCTCTCAGACGGGCTTCGAGCGAAACAAACGGCGCGCGGACCGTGGCCTATCGCTTCTCAGGAACGATGGCGTTTGTTGGCCGTGTGCGGCCATCAGAAATTTGGAGGCACTGGAGCCACTGCCTAGAGAGGAGACCCACGCCGTGGGAGGCGCTGCAGTGCCGGGCGCTGTCAGTCAATGTGGGGAGAAAACTGGTTACTCGAGTGTTGACTCGTCCGCTGTCCCCTTCAACCTGCCTTGGAAACGCGTTGCTTTGCTCGCACGCTGCACGCGTTCTGCACGTGTTTTTGAGAATTTCGCGTCGCGCGCGGTTAGGATGTACACGATTCTGTCCGCGTGGCAGCAATTTGGTGAGAGATCAGCGTCTGCTCAGTCATGTAGCAAATGCGGAGCAAG
This sequence comes from Rhipicephalus sanguineus, assembly GCF_013339695.2. Classification (NCBI taxonomy): domain Eukaryota; kingdom Metazoa; phylum Arthropoda; class Arachnida; order Ixodida; family Ixodidae; genus Rhipicephalus; species Rhipicephalus sanguineus. Next base: position 2,544,188 of record NC_051181.1, read on the forward strand.
TGATAGCAGACGACGCCGTCCTCGTCAGCGCGAAGTGCATTTCGCAAGTGAAGGACGACGCTGTTTACGACGTGGAGTTAGCACAATGTTCTGTTCGTTCATAATTATATACCTGTTTTATTTGGCTTGCTGTGTGTACTCCGTACTCTCTATGTTTGTTACTGGATGCATGGGTAAGGCCGCTTCTTGTGCTTTAGGTTAAGCGGCCCTGGCGCTGTGACTACTATTACAACTGGGATACCTTAATTTACTAGCAACCATTCGATTTGTCGTGCGGTACGCAACACTCTAAAAATAAATGGTCTATTTTGGACTTCTTTCTTACCCGCAACGAAAATTGACATCTATCTCGCGTGTCCTTCCTTGCATTATCGCCGTTCTCATAGCCGGTACTCCGAGTTCACGAACAGCGTGCGTACTATCAACGTGACATAGCATTATTAATAGGGAAATGACGAGCGCCCAGCTTTCAGAAAAACTTTTTTTGTGTGCAATCTCCGGGGGGGAAGAGCCAATTGCTGTCAAAACTGCGCCGTGTTGTACGGGCTGTACCTGCACACTCAGTAACAACTAGTTGACTGTATCTGCAAAAAAAAAAAAACAACAACAACAACAACGGACGTGCAACAACGGCTAATGCTTTTTTTTTTCTTTTTTCGTAGTTGTCGTGGTCGTGCCCACTCAAGCGTGAGCTTCGCATCCATGCCTGTCGTCTGCTTTTTTTGTGCCATCTGTTTGGGAATCGGTATAATTGCACTGGTGGAGCCGACCCCGTCGTGTTTGCATGGCCATTGTGACAGCTTAAGACGCAGCAATAGCTTCCCCCTTTCTGTCGGGGTGACATCGACGAACGAGGGGAGTTTCACGTGCAGCGCGCGCTCCGCAAATGCATGGGAACGAAAGGGAGCGGAGGGGTCGTACCACTCTGCAGTTGTACGCTTTTGCCGGCAGGGGAATGGCAAGCGCTGGCGTCGGCAGGCAAACTGATATACAGCGACTGGCAGATATATGCGGAAGGGAGTGTGAGGCTCTAGGACTAGGATTTAGTGCAACAAAATGTGGATTGATGATATTCAATGATCACGGAGACCATACGGTCTTAATACAGGGCCAAAAAATACCGAGGGTAAGCGAGTACAAGTACCTCGGAGTATGGGTAAATGAGGGGGATAGATATATGGAGGTACAAGAGAAAGCATCGGTAGCAAAGGGAAAGAGGAATGCTGCAAATATGAAGCACAGAGCTTTATGGGGATACAATAGGTACGAGGTGCTTCGAGGGCTGTGGAAGGGTGTGATGGTTCCGGGGCTTACATTTGGGAACTCAGTGGTGTGCATGAAGTCAGAGGTGCAATCAGGAATGGATGTAAATCAAAGGACGGTGGGCCGCCTCGCCTTGGGCGCTCACGGGAAGACGACAAATGAGGCGGTGAAGGGTGATATGGGATGGACAGGCTTTGAAGTGAGGGAAGCGCAGAGCAAAATGAGATTCGAAGAGAGGCTGAGGAAAATGAAGAAGAGTAGATGGGCAGAGAAGGTTTTCAGGTATTTGTATAGAAAAAGCGTTGACACGCAGTGGAGAAAAAGAACTAGGAGGCTCACCAGTAAATATACGGCTGGCAGTGCGGGCGATATGGCAACAGGGAGCATTAAGCGGAAGGTCAGAGAGGCGGAGAAGACTTATTGGATGACAGCGATGGAAAAGAAGCCGGCTCTGAGTAACTACCGAAAAGGAAAAAACGAAATAAGGAGGGAAAGGTTTTATGATAATTCAAGGGAAGCGCTTTACTGTTTGAAGCAAGGTCGGGCTGCCTGAGAACGCGTAGTTATAAAGCGAGATTCAGTAACGAAGAAGAACTATGTACATGCTGCGGGGGAACTAAGGAAACGATGGAACATGTACTGATTGAATGTGGCGATATTCACCCAGGTATACGTGTGGGCACGAGTCTACATGAAGCCTTGGGTTTTAGGGACAACAATGGAAAGCTGAACACGCCCGCGATAGAAATAAGTAAGAGACGGTTAGAGTATTGGTGGCAGAAAAGTAGAGATAAAGTACAAAAATAAATAATTGGGGGAAAAAAGGTTATTCTGCCTTAAGAGGCAGAGAGATGGACTGTGAATTTATATTTTTTGTTATAATAACATAGATTTAATCAATGTAGATAAGGCATTAGGACAACATGAAACAAGGAAGTTTTTTTTTTCTTTTTTTTTCTTTTTTTATCCTTCGAGCCTGGTGGCAGACATGTCACCGCCCCGTTATAAAGGGGACGCTCATAGCATCCATCCATCGAAACTTGACCGGTTCTCCCCTAGAGCAGCGGCCGCTCATTTCGCGCCACGGTGCACGCGCCGGTTGTTTCGCTCGAAGCACGTTTGAGAGCGCTGCAATACGGTAGCGCACGAGAGCAGTGCCGTGGTCATATTTCTCCGGCTTTCGTTAAACCCCGGAAAAAAATCACTACGCAGCATGTACGTTTCCACAGAAAATAGGTGACCCGTAAAATGAGCAATCGCAGGTAACTGTGGGATGCGGTGGCTTGCCATTCGACACACCGCACGGGTGAGCAGCGGCACGAACGGTTTTGTTTTTCCGCTCCGTCCGCAGCTGTAGAGCAGTGGTTACGGTCCTCGGCTCCTGACCCGAAGGTCGTGAGTTCGATCCTGGCCGCCGCGGTCGCATTTCGATGGAGGCGAAATGTTAAAGGCCCGTGTACTGTGCGATGTCAGTGCACGTTAAAGAACACCAGAATGTCGCAGTTTGCGGAGCCCTTCACTACGGCGTGGCTCTAATCATATCGTGGTTTTGGGAGGTTAAACCCTAGTTATTATTTTTCTTCCGCTCCTTAAAAAGAGTGTACCTCTCCATCCACGTTTCAGCAGTGTCAGCGCTTTAGAAGATGATTTTGTGTTTTGGTTGACCGTGACTGCAATGCTGACAAGCACCACAAGCTACGAAAGGTGAGGATAGTTTAACGCGATAGCGTTAAAGAGCTCGTTCCGCAGAAATTCCGGTGTCGGCGTCGGTGTCACTGGTTGTGAGCGAAAAATTATCTTGTCCGTCACCGAAATATCGAGAAAGATGCAAATAAAATAAATAATAAAAATCTAAGGTTCGAGTGAGAATCGAACCCCGACCATCTGCGTGGCAAGCAGGTGTTCTACCACACAGCCGCTCCTTTTTTTTTTGCTTTATTGCCTATTATTAGACATGTACATCAAACAATCGGCACATGAAAGGAACGACAACAAGTTGTGACAGTCCTACTGGACAGACACAAGTTTAAAATTCCTTGAGCGCTGTCAAGGGCTCTACCCTCGACAACCACTCAGGTAGAGACGAAGTCCAACTAATCTGCTTAAGCGAGTGAAACAGGGAGAGTTGGGATTACCACACCTTTTCATACGCAGGTTCCTCTTTTTCCGCAACACAAATTATCTTTCCTGCGTATGGTGTGCCAACTGAGGCTGATGCGGGCTTTACCTGGATGTGGTTGGTACGAATCACATGACAGGTGCTGTCTGCGGTGCGCCTGCGCGAGAATTCAGTTCTCGATATAATATTCGCAGCAAACACATGCTAAACTTGCTATTTACGTTTGCCTTCAACGCTCGAGTTGGACAAGCCTACAGCTGAACGGCCGACCATGGTTTTGCAAGGGGATAATGCCGCGTGCGAGAATGCCGAACAATGAAAGGCCTACGGCGGAGCGGTTAGTCGTCGGCTTGGCTTGAACCGGAAACCGGCAGCAGACGACGCATCCCACAACTCCTCGCTCTTTTGCCGGTCACCTATTGGATCGGTCGTTTTAGAATGCCCTCTACAACGTAACGAAACGCTCTTGGCCCTTTAGTGAATATCAGAAATGTTGAATAATTCATTAAAGTGCGTTGGCGGGCTAGTTGGTTGTTCATGCTTAGTTTCCACAGCGCGACTGGACGCGGACGGAGAAGGAACACGCAAACACACAGCGCTGTGTGTGTGTTTGCGTGTTCCTTCTCCGTCCGCGTCCAGTCGCGCTGTGGAAACTAAGCATGAATAATTCATGTTCCTTATTTACAAATTAAGCGCAATATAAAAGTACCCTAACGATAGCAGCATGACGGTAAACCATTTCGGTGGGTTTATTCAGTTGTGGTTAACCACGTCTTTGTAAATATTTGGTTACAGTTACGTGAAATACTTTGTATAAACACGATACAGGCGGCACCCCTAAAAGCTTTGACAATAGAGCATGATGTATTTAAGGTCAGACAAAAGAAAACTCAGTGCCGATAGAAAACAGCATAAAAGGGCTCGTGGGGACGCTCATCAGAAAAACGGAGTACTTGGTATTATGTTTTTCAAATTCCCTTCGTAGCATTTTAAGATTTTTTTTATAATTTCCATTATTATAATGCATATTTAATTTCGCTGTTTTACTAAATCCTAGGCAAAATGTTTGTCACTGCATACTCTAGGCACGCTCAAATTATTTTACATTTGTCGTCAATATCGCCTTGACATAACCGTGAACTCACATGGAATGTAGATATGTAAATACTAGAAATGACGCAGACAGTTAAAAATAAGAAAAAAAGCAAGGAACGTTTTAGCAGCATATTACAAAGGACATATGACAGTAAACAGACAGGCGAAAACCATACAGAGGCCTAGGTAATGTACTGGTTGCAACGGAGGACAGCTGGGAGAGCACTTGTGCTAACAATAAAACTTTCATTAAAATACCTTATTCAACAATTATTTATTTATTTTCAATACTGCCAGTCTCTTTCCGAGGCAATAGCAGGTGGGCATGTAGGTTCGGCATGCAGGTGCAACAAAACAAAAGCAGGAATCCAGTGGAGTGATCAAAAAGTTATACAATGTAAGTTTCTTAATATTAATTGACAATCAGTATGCAAATATACATATGGAAATCATATACAGAAATATAAAAGAATGAATATACAAATATACAATACGAACGTAATATAGATATATTACAGAAATATACATGAAATGAAGTGCTACACAGGCAAGCCACAGCAAACCAGAAAACACACTGTACTGAGCACTTGGCCACTGATATGCTTTCGATGGTGACGAAATGAATGAATCTGGGGCTGGTTGCGATATTGTATCATTCAGCGGATACTTTCTATTTGGGAGACAAAGTGAGATCATGAATTCGCGTTAGTAAGAGAGGGATCCAGACAGTTCCACTCCCTGACAGAAAGCGGAAAAAAAGAATGCTTGAAAGTGTCATTGTGGTAACAGTACTCTTTTATTGTGTGCGAATGTTTGAGCCGGGTTACGCGAGACTCTGATGGACGGATGTACAATGATGTGTCAATTTTATAATAGTTGTGAAGTAGCTGGAAAAGAAATTTCAGGCGCGCTTGCTTTGCTCTAATCGCTAGTGTTTGGAGGTCAGCGCTTGTTAGCATATTTGTGGGAGAATCAGTGCGTTTATATTTGTTACAGATGAATCTTGCAGTTTTCCTCTGTAAATTTTCTATTTTTTTATTGTTAGCGACGCTATAACAAAACCAAATTGTGTTGGCGTATTCTAATGCCGGTCTAATGTAGGTAGTATAGGCTAAAGCCTTGGTAGATTGAGGGGCCAGCCGGAGGCATCTGCGAAGGTAAAAGAGCTTGCGCAGAGCAAACGAAGTAACATTGGAGATGTGCGCATCCCATTGGAGATATGACACAATCGTGACAACTAGATATTTTTGTTTATTCACTTTTTGAAGCCTAGTGCCTTTAATGCTCTAATCATAACTGATAGCTCCTTTCTTTCGGGTTATCGTCATGCATACTGTTTTTTTTTGTGTGTGGTTAATCGACATCTGCCACGTGTCGCACCAGTTGGAGAGAATGCTTAAGGAATCAGTGAGTGCAAGGTGACCTGAATGTTTGCTAATTTCTTTGTAAATAATGCAGCTTAATGTTGCAAGTTATGTTTTCTGTGATGTCAATAATAAAAATAATAAACAACAAAGGCCCCAGAACGGAGCCCTGTGGTACACTGGACGTGACAGGTGGGATATGTGACGGTACTTGTTAAAACAGGACATATTGGGAGCGGCCAGTTGAAAAAGTCTTCAATCGAACGTGTTAGTAATCCATCTCCAATAATATTTCGGAGCTTTGCATTTAATTTGTTGTGGCATACGGTATCAAATGCCTTAGAAAAGTCTAGTAATACGATATCTGTTTTCGTGCACTTGTTCATAGATAGCGCCAAATCATGAACAACATATGTTAGTTGCGTTGTTGTCGATAATCTGCTACGGAACCCGTATTGACTCGATGACAAGGTGCCGCTAGTCTACAAGAAGACGGTGAAGTGTTTTAAAAGTATATGTTCTAATAATTTGCATGATGTGCTGGTTAACGATATAGGTCTGAAGTTTGAAGGATTGTCGCTCTTTCCTGCTTTGGGAATCGGTGTTGTTTTAGCCTTTTTCCAGTCATCTGGGAGCTTCGATACGGCGAGAGATTTGCGGAAAACTAAACCAATCTATTTGCTGCACCATTCCGCATATCGCTTAAGAAAAGAACTGGGAATGTCGTCCGGTCCCGAATATTTCTTCCGTCCAGTTCCAGCAAAAGACTAAATATTCCTTCGTCACTTACTTGTATTGGATTGATTCCCGAAGTATCAGGGGGTGTAAGCTGTGGGATTTTTTCTGTTATCTTTTGTGAAGACAGAGTGGAAAAAGTTGTTGTATTTATTAGACTTGGCCCTTTTCTGTTCTAACGATAAATGACGACTGCCTGTTTTCCTAGGGCGCAAATGGTTCCAGAACCTCTGTGGGTTACCAGTAATAAATGACGGCAGCGTTACCCTGAAGTAGTGCTCTTTTGCTTGTTTTGTTTTAGTCTTGAAATCTGAAATAGCTGTCTTTAGCTTTCATGCATTCGCACTGCAAAGCTTTCTCTTTACTGCTTTCCGTAGTCGTTTAACTTTTCGTTTCGCATGTAGAATTTCTCCTGTTTTCCAGGGGTTATTTCTTTCGGGCCGTGTAAGCCGTAGTGGGATGAAGTTATTCATGCTGTAAGAAACAGTGTGCTTGAATCGTAGCCAGAGGTCACTTGCTGTTGTGACAGGATTAGAATTCAATGCCAACCACTCGTAAAATTCATGAGCTAAATGGGTTAGTACGCTGGCGTCGTCTGCTTTGTTAAAGTTCGGAACATGAGTTGCTGTTGATTAAAAGCGTAAGCTGTGGTCGACTCTGTGGTCCGAAATACCCTCCACAGCATCAACTTGAGCGTCGACGAGGTTAAGATGACTACTAATAAGTATTAGGTCCAATATACTTGTGGCTGTTCCTTGCACACGCGTTGGGATGAAACAACTTGATGGAGGTTGAAATTTAACATCAAGCCCCGCCACGGTGGTCTAGTGGTTATGGTGCTCCACTGCTGACCCGAAGGTCGCGGGATCGAATTCCGGCAGCGGCGGCTGCATTTTCGATGGAGGCGGAAATGTTTGAGGCCCGTGTACTTAGATTTAGGTGCACGTTAAAGAACCCCGGGTGGTCTAAACTTCCACAGCCCTCCACTACGGCGTCTCTTATAATCATATCGTGGTTTTGGGACGTTGAACCCAGATATTATTATTGAAATTTAACATCAAATCGACAAAGCCTCTGTGGTGCATGCTACTCCAGTTTATATGAGAAAGGTTAAAATCACCCATTGGTATGGTGGCAGAGCTGCCGACATGTTTCTGAAGAAAATCGTGAGTGGAAAGTATACATTCGGGACCAGAGGATGGCCTACGATAAACGCGACCCGCTACTGTGCTTGAACCATTGCACGTTTTTTACAGAAAATCGCCTCTCTGTCTGGACCGTGAGGCAGCAATAAAGACGAAATAGAACGTCAAATTAACAACGCCGCGCCTCCGCCACGAGATGGTCTGTCCTTTCGGATGACAGCATAGTTACGTGGTGTGAATTCCTAATCGAGTACAGCTGGTGGAAGCTAGGTTTCCGTGATTGTTACAATATCTGGTTCATAAAGTAGCAACAAGTCTTCGAGTGGCTGCACCTTATTCACGACACTTCTGTCGTTCACATTTAGTAATGTTATTTTTTTGCTTTGTGCGGTGCTGCGGGTGTTCGGACTATTTGGTTTTCCGTAGTTTTTTTGGTTTGTTGTTTAGCAGCACCCTTTCTTCTTTCTCATCATCCCAAACATAGGCGCAGTCATTTATGAACAGCTTATCGAAACAAGCAGCATTTAGCAGGGAGAACAAAAAATATAGTGCGCCCAAAATATCTTCTCTTACGTAAATGCTTGTTCCATTGTATCTAGCATCGGCAACAGTGGTGCGCCGATTGTTAGAATGTCCTTTGCATAAAGTCGATCCTATCGTGTGTGAGTGAAGCTTTTATCCACGAGATCTTCGAAATCGCTGATGTGTGAAAGCCGCCGAGACGCAAAGAATCCCATTCTTGCAGACTTTTCAACGAAGGACCACACAAGGCAAACTTCGATAACGACACTATAGCGGCATCAGAATTTGAGCGAAAGACGCCGCACCATTTGAGTACGCAGCACAGTACTGTGGGCTACGAACATTGTCATGGCACCGACACAATTAAAAGGAAGAAAACATCGGGGAAAAAACGGTCCGGATGCGCGTAGACTAGGGGTGTGCGAATATTCTAGTTTCGCATTCGAATCGGATAGTTCCGGAACGAATAATTCGATTCGACTTTCGAATAGCTAGTATTCGAAGTTACGAATAATTCCACAGGACGAAATATCTAAAACGCGACGAAGGCCAATGGTGCAACTTGGTTAGGGTGCTCAATAAACTTTTTGTTGGGCTAGTTGGCTATTCGACATAGTGTAGGATGATCAGCGCAACCTTGACTCCCGCAAACACTCACACAAACACTCACTCATCCACCCGAGGAACACACAGAGCGCTGAGTGTCGTGTGTGTTCCTCGGGTGGATGAGTGAGTGTTTGTGTGAGTGTTTGCGGGAGTCAAGGTTGCGCTGATCATCCTACACTATGTTGGTTAGGGTGGATGGCTAAAACTAACGCTAACGTCGCCGTTCGTTAAACTTTCACCGACATCCTGGTTCAAAAGCGAGCGCATGTTGACCTTAAAGGAATTACGTCATTTTCGCACGTAGAAAAACACATGAGAAAACTGTCCAGTTCTTCACAACATCGCTCCAGAAACGAAGGCGCGGACTTCTTGCGTACTTCGGTCGCATATGCCCGCAAGCGCCGTAAAACGACATGAATTTGGCCTGTGAAACCCTCGGTGATCGCAAATCAGTTCTGCGGAATCCCGCAAGGTGGCGGAAGGGTTCAGAAAGGGAAAATAGACACCCACCCGTTGTAGCACGAAGCCACAAGGAAATCCATACGGATTTCTCGAAATGAAGCCTCTTAGTTGCCGAAAACTTGTCGGCAACTAAGAGGCTTTATTTCTGAGAAATCCGTATGGATTTCCTTGTGACTTCGTGGTACAAACGGGTGGTTGTCTATTTCCTTTTCCTCGGTGATTGACTTTGCATGTAAAATTAGTTCACGCTGGCAGTAGCCCTTGCCACACCGCACCATTAGTTCAGAAAATCCCATCGTTCCGGCGCGCACTTAAAACGCTGCTGTGAACGGGCGCCCGAAGACTTTTAAGCCCGGAGCACACAGGCATATGAAACACAGTACCGTTGCCAGATGAGCCGTATTGCGCGACCATAGGGAAAGAAAACTAGCTACCGTGCCCTCCTCTGTTAGGAGGTTAGGAGTGGCGCTGCTGACTGGAATGGTGGCTCTTCTATCAACATGCTTGCGCGCTCACAAAAGCTGAAACAAAAGCCACTTCCGAACAAGGGCGCAATGAAGCTGTCAGAACGCCGTAGCGTCCCTGATTTTTCCTTTGTCTTGCCGTAAGTGGCGGTACACATTTCGTGTAAATATACTATTCGATATTCGATTCGATATTCGATATTTTTGGCCACTATTCGGCACTAGTCGATTCGAATTCGATTCGAGATGAAATTCCACTATTCGCACACCCCTAGCGTAGACGCATTCGCGTGCTTGTTCTTGTCGAGATAGCTCGAGCGCCATCACGTGACTGATCCACCAATAGGGATGCGTAGACCTAATCGCCTGTGCTCGCTGGAGCACACGGGCGGAAACATAAAAAGTATGGTTTGACCCCTCCGTCATAGGAATCGGAATAACACGAAACTAAAACGTGCCCTTAGAGAAGTAACTGAATGTTTACTGTACGTTGATACAAAAGAGTTTAGCACAATGTATAATGATGTCTGGCAGCTGTAGCGTCGTTTAACGTGAATGCACCCACTTTGATGCTTGGTGGTACATCTCCATGCCGACGACTAACGTCATGTTCAACGATTAAACAAACCCTTGTGGTAGCTGTATAGTCAACGGTGAAAGCGTAATCAGAGAACGAGTTGTGATAGCCAGAAGAGCGTCGCATATTGACGCAGAACTTGGTCGCTATCCTGCGGCATGTTAAAATCTGATTGAACACCACGGCCGCACAAGAGGGAAACGCAAAGCGCGTCGTGCCGCCCCGGTAGCCCTGCCGTAATTTTGCTCGGGCCAAGCGCGTAGGGGGGGAACGTAAGGAGCACTGATTTTTGGGCTAGTTGGTTTTCCATTCCCGATACGTAAGCGCGCACAGACAAGGACAAAGGGATTATACTGTGCGTCACCTCCCTTTGTCCTTGTCTGTGCGCGCTTAAGTATCGGGGGGGGGGGGGGGGGGACCGTGTTGTTACAGCCAGGTGAGGCAGGCGCGCGTCGCAGAGCTATTTATGGTTTGATTAGCGTGATGCTATGAGCGAGGCCGACGCTTTTTACGACGCTTGCGTTAAGGTCGCCACGTCGCGGCGTGTTAAGGCATTGACAAAATTGCACTTTTATTGAAAAACGCGCCGAATGGGACGAACGTGTAACGCGTTGCGGGTACTAATCGCGGAGGCCACAGTAATTATGAATTACTTTACTTTGCCGCTCCCGAGGGGCAACACGACCCCGCCGACCGGGAGAGTGGTAGATATAAAAGGTGCGTTTGTGACGCCTCTAGAGTCTGTGACCGTGGCGCAGTGGATAGCGCGCCCGGCATATGTTGTCGCGGACCGAGCGGTCGTGGGTTCGAAGCGCGTTGACGGAAATTTTTTCTTGCCATCTGATCGTGTACATTTTTTCGACGTCATTTCCGTGACGGAAATACATCACTGAAGTCTTGGTGGACCCCGGCATAAAACACTTTCGTGTTAAAAAAATGGCTGATCCCTCTGTCACAGGAATCGTTATAACACGAAAGTGACACGTGTCTTCGCAGACGTAGTTGAGTGTTTGCTGCGAATTCTTTCGCCCCAAGGGCGAAGGAATGAATGCTACGGCAACAAATTGTAATGTCACGCGAAGAACAGCAAGCAGCTGGAAACTTGCAACGCGCTGCTCAAGCAGAAAGGACGCACGGAACGAACATACACAGGGTGAGAGCGAACTAATTGTCACATTTGTAACTTATTTCTGCCTGAGCACCGCGCTCCTTTCGCAAAAGCGGCCGCTGCAGTGAGCAAGGTGACCTTCGTGCTCTCAACACGAGACGTACAAATCACCGCGATCACGATATAAGCGCACGCGCGAGCGACCACGCCGTGTAGATGCGGGCGCTCGTCGCAGCGGCGACGACATTTCAAGCGCGCTCTTTTATGCTCTTCGAGCCCTTCGCGCCATCTCGCTAGTGACAACGTAAACCCGCTGTAACGCCGATCTCTGAGTACCGCCACCGGCAGATGACTTATATAAATAGCTCGTCATTAGAATCGTGAAGAACGTACCGTCCGTGGCCGAATCGTTTCGCGCTGCGGAGCGAGGGGTGGTAAGTTCGATTCCCGGTGGCGGAACTTTTTCTTCTGGTTTTTTTTTCTTTGCCCACTGTTAGACTTTATACTTTAAAACGTCATTTCCGTGACGGAAGTACGTCAGTGGAGCCGTGGTGGACCCCGGCATAAAACACTTTAGTGTAAAAAAAATGTCAGTGTCGTTAGCCATCTCCTGGAATTCGGGACATCGACAACTAGCGCCATCTGTTGCGTTGGCTTCTGAGTGGCAGCGTCACTGCATGGCCTCCGAGATGGCGGACGCGCGGCGGGTTTTTCTCCGGCCGTCCCAATTAAAGCCCCTCCATGCGTTTTCCGCCGGCTAGGTTAAGTAGCGCCAACTCGTCCGCCCCCTCTCCCTTTACACCGGTTCCCCACCTAGCGGAAGCCAAAGTGCCGCCATGATGTTTTTGCTGCTTTTCCGGTTGATGCACCTGCCCCATGCCCGCCCATGCCCTCGCGACGCAGAAACACCGAGCGAAAACTCGCTCGGCGGCAGGCAGTTTATGACGAACCTCAAAACAACACACTTGCGAAACGGAGAAGCAAATATGTGCTTTCTCGCGTGTGCACATGCGTTCGCAGAAACAAGATTGAAGGAAAAAGCGGAAGGAAGTGGCTCAAGACTTCCTTCCGGAGCTCCGGAACCGGAAGTGGGCGTCGTCGTCGAACAATAGATGGCGGTACTTAAAAAAGCGGCAGTAGACGCGATGGAGGGGCTTTAGTCCCAATCGCACGGAGAGAGCGTAATTTCCCGAGGTGGGCGTGGCGCGCACTTTTCTCCGCACCGCGGCGCTCTTACTTGCGATCGGAGAGCTGCTAGAGGACGGACGTGTTTTTCGTGGGCTCCGGAATGACAGCGTCAGATAAGTTTTTTTCTTTTTTTTTTGCATGATTCGAGCTGGTTTTTTTAGTTATATGAGTACATAAGCCACTAGATTGAAGCTTAATAGGGCTTGTAATTTGTACGTTTCCTGTGTGACAGTCGCCTGGGTCTTTTTTTTTTTTTTTGTTCGGTCGCCACGTGGCTGAAAGGCACACATGTGCTTTGAAGTATAGCATACTTGCGGGAGTTTTGTGATAGCATTTGACTCTAAGTGTATCTAATCCGCCGTGTGAGCGATCTAGCCATGGTCAAAAAGACCGTAAAGTGTACAGGGTGCGGAATGGGATGGAAAATAGAGGTTTGTACGGATGAGAAGACAGAGGGAGCTGACGCCAAGTGTAAGCAATGCGAGTTAGAGGCGAAAATGGAAATAATGATGCTGCCCAGAATGAGCTCATGGTAAGAATCGCCGAGCTGGAGAATGCGTTGGCGACAGAGCGGGAAAAAACGATGGCTGTGGGGGAAAGGCTTAAGTCAGCCGAGGAGGGGTTAGCAAAGGTAGTCATGGTGAACAAGAAAGCAAGCCACACGGGAACAGCTGGGCATCGACCCCCACAGTGGTAGACGCGAAGGGGGAAACAGGTTTGGAAAAGACAGGTGCAAGGGTCACAGGAGCCAGCTTCCGCGAAGTAGTTTTGGGAAGGGGAGGGGACAAAGCAGCAGTGGCACGCGCTAATAACCGAGGCAGTGGCCAGGTGCGGGACGGTCCAGCAGAAGAGTCGGAGCACGTGATAATCGCCGGGGACTCGAATTTAGTTAGATGCGCAGAAGCAGTCAAGGAAAGGGTGAGAGGCGACAAACGAGTTTTAATAGGGAAGTTCCCGGGACATAGGCTGGGATCAGTGATGAGACAAGCTAGCGCAAAACTCGCAACTAAGGCTAATGGACGTAACCTCGTGATAATCGCGCGAGGTCTAAACGACGTCTTGAATGAAGAATCAGCCGAACTAGCGACCACATTGGCGAAAGGGGTCGATGACATGCGCGCCATTTCCCCTCAGGTGCAGATAGTGGTATGCACAATACCGGAAGTACCAGTGCGAAATATCAGCTTGCAAAGAGCGGTTGTCGTCGCAAACAAAGAGATATGGCGAATGAGTCGAGAGAAGGGCTTCGAGGTAGTGGATATAAACAGGGAGGTGCACAGGTGGGGCGGTTTTCCAAAGAGACAGAATTCACTTCGATAAGAGGCTTGGTCATGAGGTGGGCTGGCGACTGGCAGGACGCACAGTAGCTTTTTTGGGGGCACGCGGGCCCTTCGGTGCCCAGGGTAGCTTGTAATGAGGAAAACAACCAGGGGGACTCTTTGACAGGCAGTATAGCGAAAAACCAGAGAAGAGGTAAAAGAAGGGAGAAGGCGCGTGTTGCAATTAGTTACATAAACATGCAGGGTGGCAGAAAAAAGGCAAAATGGTTAGAGATTGAGGAACAGTTAAACAAGGAACAGATAGGTGTTTATGCGGTTACAGAAACACACCTTAGAGGCTTGGAAGAGCCACCACATATTGACAATTATATTTGGGAAGGATGTAACAGAATCACATCCGAAAGGAGAGGTGGGGGTGTTGGAATGCTAATCCATAGCAGAACAAAATTGGATAGAGTGAAACAAACGTGTTCAGAGCATATGTGGGTTTCGGGCACAGTAGGTGGAAAGAAAACGTGGCTAGGTGTAGCTTACTCGTGGACGGGGAATAACTGCAGAGAAAAGAATCTGGAGATAGTGAAATGCATAAGCACCGATATTAAAGAATTTGGTCATGATGCCGAAATAATCCTTCTAGGGGACATGAACGCTCACATTCATGACCTTGACGGATATTCAGACACCAATGGCAAGTTATTGCTAGATCTCTGCGAGCAACATAGTCTTGAGATAGTTAACGTGGGGCCTAAGTGTGAGGGGCAGATCACGTGGGAAGTCGGAAACAGGCAATCGAGCATTGATTACTGTCTCATGACAGAAGGAATATATGACAAACTTAGAGACATGAGAATAGACGAGGAAGGCATTAACAGCCTGGGTAGTGATCATAAACGCATAATATTACAAATGGGATATAAAACTGATAATAAGAACATAGAATCAAAGTTTGGCAGCTTGTATCTAAATGACAAACAAATAACAAATATAGCCGCAAGAGTCGAGGAAAAAGTAGACGAACTACCAGGTAAAGACTGGAAGTATAGTGAGCTGCTACATATAATCACAAAAGAAATGGAAAAAGAGAAGAAAACTATTTGTTGGAAAGGAAAGAGAAAGCCAAAAGTTGGTGGAACAAAGAAATCCGGGAGGCGATCGAGAAGCGACGTGAGGCATCACGGGAGCACAGACAAGCAAAAAGCAGAAAGCGGCCACAGGACGAAGTCAACCAAATATGGGAAATATATTTAGAGCAAAAATCCATTGTGCAGAAATTAGTCGAGGCAAAAATTAAAGGTGAATGTGAACGCTGGATGACAGAGGTTCGCGAAAAGAAGAAGGCCGCGCCTAGGATATTTTGGAGCCACCTAAAAGCGCTGGGTAGGAAGTCTGTCACAATGCAAACAACATATGGTAGATGAAGGAGGAAATCAATTGGAAGGGTATGAAGCGCTGGGTTACATCCGAAAGATAACAGCCGATTCGTTTAAAAAGGTCGCCCAGGGGATTTCCCCGATGAGTAAAAGTGCTCAAAGGAGTGCAACCGACGAAGATGTAGTACTAGAGAATTTCAATTGGAAGAAAGCCGAAGGAAAAATTCCCAAGCGCACTACACCGGGCTTAGATGGAGTTCCCGTCAGCCTCATTAACGAACTCGGACATAACACTAAAGAAGCACTGCTGAAAGCCGTAGAAAAGTGTTTACAGGAGAGGGAAATACCAGACAGTTGGCGAACAAGTAGAATGAACTTAATCTATAAAGGCAGGGGAGAAAAGGATAACATTCGCTCGTATAGACCGCTAACCTTTACATCGGTGCTATACAGGTTGGCGATGCAGGCAGTAAAATTAAAAATAGAAGAGTGGGTAGAACAAAATGATATTTTGGGAGAACTTCAGAATGGATTTCGAATCGACAGGCGGTTAGAGGATAATCTGTTTGTTCTTACCCAGTGTATAGGAATATCGAAAATAGAAAACAGGCCTTTATACGTAGCTTATCTAGATATTACCGGGGCGTATGACACGTTATCAGGAAATTTGTGGGATATACTGAAAGAAGTGGGCATAGGTGACGACTGTATACAGCTTTTGAGGGAAATATACCGAGAAAATACAGTTTGTATAGAATGGGAAGGAATAAGTAGCAAGGACAGCGTTGAAATTAGCAAGGGGCTGAGACAGGGATGCCCTTTGTCCCCGCTGTTATTCATGCTGTACATGGTGAGGATGGAAAAAGCGCTAGAAGGTAGCAACATTGGATTTAATTTGTCACACAAACAGGTCGGCACGATGGTTGAGCAGAAGCTTCCAGGTCTATTTTATGCTGATGATATTGTCTTATTTGCGGACAGTCAGGATGATATACAGCGACTGGCAGATATATGCGGAAGGGAATGCGAGGCTCTAGGACTAGGATTTAGTGCAACAAAATGTGGATTGATGGTATTCAATGATCACGAAGACCATGCGGTCTTTATACAGGGCCAAAAAATACCGAGGGTAAGCGAGTACAAGTACCTCGGAGTATGGGTAAATGAGGGGGATAGATATATGGAGGTACAAGAGAAAGCATCGGTAACAAGGAAATAGGAATGCTGCAATTATGAAGCACAGAGCTTTATGGGGGTACAATAGGTACGAGGTGCTTCGAGTGCTGTGGAAGGGTGTGATGGTCCCGGGCCTTACATATGGGAACTCAGTGGTGTGCATGAAGTCAGAGGTACAATCAGGAATGGATGTAAATCAAAGGACGGTGGGCCGCCTCGCGTTGGGCGCTCACGGGAAGACGACAAATGAGGCTGTAAAGGGTGATATGGGATGGACAGGCTTTGAAGTGCGGGAAGCTCA
Source organism: Rhipicephalus sanguineus (assembly GCF_013339695.2). Classification (NCBI taxonomy): domain Eukaryota; kingdom Metazoa; phylum Arthropoda; class Arachnida; order Ixodida; family Ixodidae; genus Rhipicephalus; species Rhipicephalus sanguineus. The sequence continues at coordinate 2,560,963 of NC_051181.1, forward strand.
GAGCAAAATGAGATTCGAAGAGAGGCTGAGGAAAATGAAGAAGAGTAGATGGGCAGAGAAGGTTTTCATGTATTTGTATAGAAAAAGCGTTGACACGCAGTGGAGAAAAAGAACTAGGAGGCTCACCAGTAAATATACGGCTAGCAGTGCGGGCGATATGGCAACAAGGAGCATTAAGCGGAAGGTCAGAGAGGCGGAGAGGACTTATTGGATGGCAGCGATGGAAAAGAAGCCGGCTCTGAGTAACTACCGAAAGGGAAAAAACGAAATAAGGAAAGAAAGGTTTAATGATAATTCAAGGGGAAGCGCTTTACTGTTTGAAGCAAGGTCGGGCTGCCTTAGAACGCGTAGTTATAAAGCGAGATTCAGTAACGAAGAAGAACAATGTACATGCTGCGGGGGAACTAAGGAAACGATGGAACATGTACTGATTGAATGTGGCGATATTCACCCAGGTATACGTGTGGGCACGAGTCTACATGAAGCCTTGGGTTTTAGGGACAACAATGGAAAGCTGAACACGTCCGCGATAGAAATAAGTAAGAGACGGTTAGAGTATTGGTGGCAGAAAAGTAGAGATAAAGAACAAAAAATAAATAATGGGGGAAAAATAAGGTCATTCTGCCTGGAGAGGCAGAGAGATAGACCATGAATTTATATTTTTTTGGTATAATAACATAGATTTAATCAATGTAGATAAGGTATTAGGCCAACATGAAACAAGGAAGTTTATTTTTTATTTTTTTCTTCGAGCCTGGTGGCAGACGTGTCACCGCCCCGTTATAAAGAGGACGCTCATAGCATCCATCCATCCATCCATCCATCCGGAAACGCTGCCGCGCTGTTGGCGCAGATTGCATGTGGCGAGGAAAAAAATGGTTTTGCGCTTTTATTAACCTCGCGCTGATTTGGAAATGTCTGGTCAAGGTGTACGAGAGGCCAAGTCAATGCCGGGGCCTATCGATTCTCAAATGGGCTTTTTTTCTGTAGATTTGCGCCGCCTTTATTAGAGCATTTAGAAAAACGATGCCTCTGCAAGAGATCCGCATGTGCTAGAAACCTACTATACTTCGAAATTTGCGGGCTGTATAGTATGGGCACGCTAGCGAAGGAGAAGAAGAAAAAAAGGACCATGATGAGGCTGGGCGTGATGACGCCCGGACTCGCGCTCGGCCCTGCCGCTAAAGACCGATCAGTCGTTGCCGGGCCTCCGTAAATTAAACGTGTTTTTCTTGTCGCCTATGTGTTCTGTGAGGGCTTTGGCCGACCACTGGCCCCGAGCCCACAGTAGATATGTTGATAATGTTGTAAGCTAGATTTAAGGCCTGCGACGGAAGCAGTATCGCAAAAAGCAGGTATCGGTGCTTGCTTCCTTGTGCATTTTTTCGTTCGGTTAACAACATATAGCGAAATGAACACCACGTACAGCAGCACTCAAATTTTTCCATTAGCGACACTTTGTTTATATTTCCTTTTATTAACAACCTGCAGGCACTTCCTTCTATACGGAATGCTTTACAGGCATCCCAAGCTTCTTTTTGCTATTCGACTTGCAGAAGGGTACGCAGCTGTATGCCATATTCCTGAAATTAAAGAGAAGACACAGGACTTCACAGCATTTTCTCTAGCAACAGCGACAACAACAACAAAAAAAAGATAGCACTGACAGAGTGTCAGTTATATAGCCGTAAGTAGTCTGCAACTTCAATTAATAAATCACTGTTATTGAATCGAACATTCATTTCCACTTCCACGCCAAAATTTTGTCTTCTTTACGCAGAACGCCAGCGACACAAGCACGCAAGATAAAAAACCGCGCAAACGCCGCAGCATGAGCGCGTTACAAAGAAATAACGTCGAGCGCACGCTGGAGCCGAACGCTAACTGAGCCGACCAAACTCGGCATCAGCAATCGTCATGCTCTCTCCTCGCGATGTCGCCGGCGCCATCAAGTCTGGCGCGACAGCCGCGCTCGCATAGCGCACAATGCCTCGCACTTGCCCACGAGGCTTCCCCAGTTTCCCTTTCCAACTATGTACCTCCCGTCGCGCCGCAGGAGACAGGGAGGAGGTTGCAGGCGGTCGCCATACGTCTAGACCGTGGTCTAGACTGAAAGTCGCCGGTTCTGCGACGACCACGGACTGGTTAGAGGCGCGTTTTGTTCATTTATGTTCCATTGATTGATTTGGATGCAGTCTAGAGCACAGTAAATGAACACGATACTGATATTGTCATTGTGCTACCAAAATGTAAGTAAAATCCGGATGACGAAAAAGGAGGCGATGACAACTCGGGCACTTTCACTGTGAACGACTTGTGGAGTAAATGTAGGTCGGCTAATCGAAGCCTTCAACAATATTCCGGCAAAATTACTTATCATCTTACTTCAGTGACATCGCCAGGGCACTCAGTTATCTAGAGCGTAACCGTGCTTCGGTTGACCAACTCATAAATATCCGTACGCGATCAAATAGTAAAACGATGTGTCACGATTGGAGGGCAGTTTGATGCAACGACGAAAATTAGTCCAGTTTTCACCCATACACGTCTCCAGAAAGGAAGAATGCTAGAACGCCCCTGTATATTTCTCAAATCAAGGTATTTCGCGCCGACACAAAACGGACCGTAATGAAAAAAAAGGTAACACTACCACAGACGAATTAATACCTCCTTACAATAATTTATATCAGGAAAATTCAGCAGTTGCCGTGGTTTTCTGCGTAAATTGGACCAAAATAAATGCAGTAACAAAAAAAATACTTGCTTTCAGTGCATCCAGAAGATCCTGGCGGCAATGCTTGCTCGTACGCAGAAAAAAAAAAAAAACACGCACGCTGCAATCCCGCGCGCTCTGCTTTCTGCCGTGGTCTCCGCTGCCGCCGGAGCCGGGCGCGCGACGCGACGTTCGTTTTATTTGCTGGGGAGCGCGGCGATTGAGACGGCCGGAGAGAAACCCGCCGCGCGCCTGTTATCTCGGAGACCATGGTCACTGAATGGGAAACGACCTTTAAACACTTATTGTAGTGCAACGCTTCAATATACGCTTAAATCACTTCGTCCATATAATCTGGGAGTCATCATTTCACAGTGCGAGAAGTTTCGCTTTATTCCCATAAACTTCCTGGGTTCGAGAACCACTTTTATGTGCTATGTGAAACTCCATAGGAGAGAATTTAAAAATTTATATAGAAACAATGCGCCCTCACCTGCTTAAATCACTGTAGTGACCCAATCTCCATTATTCAATCTTCGTACCTGTGAAGTTGGCTGATGTTGGCGAAGTTTCTGCGGTTCGACGGGAACTTTTGTAAAAAGGTGCACTGCAGTGAAACCACCTTATAGGGGTGCACGCGCTTCATACTGTTTTCGGTGGCCCCAAAACACATGAAAATGTCAGTATTTTTATACAAGTTTGTTTTGCTTGAAACTGCTCAAGATATGAAGGGTATGAATACTGTGGAGGTCTTCAATTGATAATTAGCAATGAGAAATGGTAGGTTAATTAGAGCAGGTGATCAAAAACGAGAATAGCTCCTCGTAATTGAAAGCAAGCAGCAATTAACAAGAAACATTAATATGCACCTGAATTTTCCTCTATTGAGTATATCTAATCAAAGGTACTAATGAATTTAACAATTTAATTAAAACTAAGTGGTGAAAGCGGTCAGTATAGAAGGACATGTAGAAGATATATAATATATATATATATATATATAGATATATATATATATATGTATATATATATATATATATATAATATATATATATATATATATATATGCAATGTACACCGCTGATACTAGATGGCTATCACATGTAACCAGCAGTAGCTACGGTTATAGCTAATTACTAACCAAAGGTATAAAAGATGTCCTAATCGTACTCTGGAATTTTTATTAATTACACTTAATTTTAAATAGGAAAGGAGTAAATAAGAATAAACTAATTGGGGATCGCGTTGTAATGTATCACATGGAGTGGAGACGAAGAGGATGAAAGATATAAGAATGTTAAGTTGCTTTAGTGATTAGGGGTCTTTTAGCTTATTTAGACATAAGATTCTTAAGTTGCTAATTCGTGATTACGGGTCTTTTAGCTTAATTATTATGGATAATAAACAATATTGACAATGACCCGCAAGAATTCACACTGAGTTTTACTCAGCAACATTATGCAAATTTGCACCCTGACGACAGTCATCACCTGTTATAATGGAATCACCATTTTAAGCTGATAATAGAAGGCTTCCACTATAGAAGCATACGTACATGAATATATACGGTATTCATCGTATGAAATTACGATCAGAGAGAGATAATAACACGCAATTACCGATGATTAGTAGTCAGGGATGATTTTTGGTGAAAATCTATGAAACCGAGTGATTAAATGTGTCAAATGAAATTTTATAGTTTATTAGTTGTCGTTGTAGGCAATTACGTGTAGTTAGATGGTCAATGAATTAATGGGACGATATCACTGTATTGCATCAAATGAAAGCATAGAGGAGAGAGGGAATATATTTAGAATGTTTTGCTCATGGCAATTAAGGGCTCTGCAGCACAATTACATTTTTACAGCAGAGCTGTTATGCCCAACCTTTCTCCGACTCGCGATGTCGACAATCATCATCATGCCGGCGGTGTTCAGCATAACTGTGCTAGTAAGCCAAGTGAATCATTGCCAATTCTAATTAAGCCTAGTCGAGCAGGGAAAAAACATAATTAGCCAGGCATAATTAAGTCAAGGGCGAATTAGCCATATTAAGCTGAGTTGAGGTTCTGGTGTGCGTAGTCAAGCCGCGCTCGGCAAGATGTGCCGAGCAAATCCTAATTAAGAGTAAATAATATTGAGCCTAATTATCTTTATTTAGGATAATTAGCTAATTAGGCTTACATTGACTTCGAGTGCAAGCTAGTCGAGACCGAGCCTCGAATGCGCGCGTTAGGCTAATTAAGCTAATTAAGCTGTATTTAGGGCTAGTCTGACTTGGGATGCAAGCTAATCGAGACCAAGTTCGAATGTGCCACTGAGACCTATTAGCTATGATTGTCGGTGGGCTAGTTGTTTGGTAGCACAGTAACGAAAAAACGCGCGAGAAGACAGAGACGGAAAGGGCACACACACGAGCTTTGTGTGTGCCTGTCTTCTCGCACTGTTTTTCCCGTTACAATGCATTAAGCAAATTTTTCTAATTAATATACTGAAGCTAATTTACCTACTTGGTGTTGTGGTTGCAAAGCGATACCCAATCGAACCCGATCAACACCTAGCATATACTCGCGATTTACAATGTAATCCCGTGAACAATCGCGCATCGGCGTGCGAGTGGATGTGGCGACACTTGGCTAGTGAACCAGTCCAGCCAAGTGTCGACCAGCTCAGTGCAAGCTGCACGAATTTTTAAAATTATGTCCCAAGCGGAATCACAGTAAAATTAACTAATGTTGATCTACAATCGCACCTTGGCATGCAGTGCATTACTAATGAATGGCGACAATGAATTCAACATATTTTAAATGTAGGGTGAAAGCTGTCATGTAGGACATAATTAGATAGATGGATAGCTAGTATCTCAATCTATGCAGTTACAGTAAGATGGCGGGAAATAGTAAGTATTGTTATTTATTAGCAGCGATTATCATCATTTCCTAATCATGATAATATTCGTTTAACCAGATGCCATTTATCACTGACATGTTGCCACATGAAACATTACGAGAGATCGCGATTGAAAGGCCCATCCGGCGATTTTTTTGGCCATGTCAAAGTAATGGTGCTTTTATGTTCCTGAGACGCTCCTGTTTACGGGCCCGATAGCAGAAATACTCGGCAATTGGAGAATATTTTAATAAGCAAAAAAGCGCAACACCGACACCGAACCCAACCGAGTGTACTGTCTACGTATGACGTAGACGTTGTTATGACGAACCGGAGTCGTGCAAGGCATGCCAGTCACGCCGGCGCGGAGTATGAAAACTATGACAGCCGGGACGACCAGCGAACGCCGGCCAAACCAACGCTGCCTGTCGCCTTGTGCATAGCGGACGCTCGCTGTAGCGGCCGAAGCGCCGAAGTTAGCGGTGCCCTCGCTGCGTCACTTCCCGCCCCTTCCAATACTGACGTCACAGACGCAATTGCCAGGGAAGCCAGGAGGGCGTTTGCAGACTCTTTTAACTTCATTTGCAAACACATCTGCGCATGTCTCAAGCCTGTAATTTGGCATAAATGACGGAAAGGTGCAAAGGAACGTATCCAGCGAATTTCATTGAGATCCATCGCCTCGAAAATCGCCGGAGTTGGCCTTTAAAGGAGTACTCCGTTGAAAACGCGCGAAAACTGGCGAAGGCTAAGTAAGAAAAAACAAAAGCACT